>NC_065910.1:10000000-10170685 GCF_905147045.1 Nymphalis io
TTGCCATCCTGTGGCTATAACTACACGTACTCACTCAGCCTTCATAGCACAAAGCAATCAGTAGCGTTGCTATTTACTAGAGGAATACCGGATAAATATGCACTAACACGGAGTTTTCGTGAACGTGTTTTCGAAAATTCCACGGTGAGTGCACGGAGTAGCTTATACCACAAGCTCCAAACCTTCTCTTCAAAGGGCCTTGGCCCAGCTGTGATCTCCACAGGCCGTTACTTATTTTTTATTATAATCTTAAAATCTAAATCAAATTGAAAACCGTATTTTAATATAATCTATTATTATTAATTATCGCTCATATCAGTATATAAAGTATGCTGTAAACAAAACCATGAATGCACATTCAATAAAACTATTTATATTTTATTAGATCGTAATTTCAAACAAATATTTAGCAATTATAGCTCACGCGGGGATCGATCGCTCCCCCGCTTGAGAGTCAATCAATACCCGATAAACGACTGGCCCCACTTGTAACCGTACATTTACTTATTATTAACTGTTTATATGTAATCCTTCGTATAAAATAGGCAGACTGCCTAATAGGCGCCCACCGCCACTTTAACCATCTCCTAAATCAACTCAGATGTCCCTTGTGCCTGTAATTATATTAGCACACTCACGGTCAGTCTTCAAACCGGTACACAACATTACCAAGTATTGGAGTTTGGCGGTAGAATATGCAATGAGTGGCCCATACCCACCAGGACGGGGTTGCACAAAGCCCGAAGGAATAATTTATTTTACTGCGGTATAGTGATCAGTTCCAATAGTACCCAGAGGATATAATTCCTACTTAGACCTCAACGGAAGAACGTAGCTCCCCATATCAAAAACTCCGTATTTTCACGACCTTTGTTTATGTTTTATAATTGTTCCTAACAACTTAATTTGTCACAAATTTCTCTGATAGATCACGTCGTTTGTACAACTTAACTTAATTTAACTTTTATACAACTAACTCGCATATCAGTTTCCAAAATACTTCTACGGCAAAAAGTAAAATATCGTACAATATATCCGAAAAAACTACTCCAAATTTTATTGAACAAACGGATTTTTATTTATTTGAAGAAAATTAATATGTTATACTAAACTTATATGTTAAAATATTATTTGAAGGGAAATGCTAGGCATTCTTGCTACTATTCCGATCTACGCGGTCACGATTTGTACAGTAGCTACTTTTAATTTTTATTTGTATATATTTAATGTTTTAATATAAATAATTCAGTAATAAACATTTAATTATTATTGATAAGCTGTATGTATGTGTATTTTAGCTAAAATTATTAGAAAAATATAATATAAAATGCATAATTTGTAACTCCACGGTCGTTTGTCGGTATCTAACTTCACTGAGAACATCTAAACGCTTCAGTCTGCAAAGATCTCAGTATACGAGAACAAGTGCTGGAGCAGTAATAAAGGATGAATAGAAATGAAGTTTCATATATTGTGGAATGTCACCGGGTGAGCAATACTGTAGCCGCAATAAAAGAAGCGCGTGACGGCACCCGACGTGTGGCCCGAGAGCAGAGACACAGCGATTGTCACTCTTAATGATTATACATGAAATTGTGTGAATTTGTTCGTTATTAACGCTCTTATTGTAATTATAACTGTGGACTTAAATTGTATTTTGTATATAAAATCATGAAATAAAAAATTCTATTACACATCCTCCTATACATCTACATCTCTGTACATCTCCTTCGGGTGACTAGGCCGATTATAATACTTAGTTGCATCGCTTTACAGAAATATTTTAATTCAAATTTTAAATCTCTATCAATATAAAATACCTACTATACACTTGTTTGTTGATCAACAAATCAACTACTGGTTCAAAATGAAATATCTCAGAAGAAGAACTTGTGAAACAAGCTCAACAGGATTATATGTATGTATTTGTTAAATTGCCGTTATTTGCCTATTCATCAACTGTCGGGTTAAGCTTTCATTTTTGTTTAAGGAAATATTTACTCTAAGCATGAGTTCATAAGTTTGCTTTTTCTAAGTTTAAAAGAGTCCATCTAGTCCAAAAGAAAGAAGGTGGTCTTAAAATCCAAACAACTTATATAAAATAATAATAATGTCCTCCAGACCGATTTCGGCCACGGCGGCTAATCTTTAGGGAGATTAGCCAACTATGCAGGAGATATTATAGTGCACAAGTGTGTGCGCAAACACAGGTGCACTTTCTATTCCATAACTCTCATAATCCGAAGAGACGGCAATCCGACACGACCGAAAAGAGTTCAGGCGCAGGACCAACGGCTTTACGTGCTTTCGGAGGTACGGGAGTGTACACACTTCCAACTTCCAGACTCCGGGCTGTTACTGAGAATTTTCTGACAGAAAAACCCAATAACTTTTATATACAAGCTGCATATATTTTATATATGTATATTATGACTATATTGCACTTAAAGCTTGTTTCTAAATCACACACGTCACTAGTTTCATTACGAATGTTGTAAAATATAATTAAAAGCATTCCGAGTGCCAGTTCCCGCGGACTAGCGACTGCTAGCCGCCGGTCGAATACGAACCTTTATATTTTAATTAATGATTCGATTTGGTTCGCGAATAGTTACCTAAGGATCGAAACAAATCGGTAACGGTTTATCGACGTATTCAGTAAGTGACTGCTTATATATTACATTCACATAAATTATTTTTTGTTTTAAAATGTTATTTAATATTATCTGACGAATATAAAATACATTTATGACGTCATAGCTCTTGTATCCATGTAAATATCCTTGGAAAATTGTTGTTATTTATGTTAACTTAATTTTAGAACGTGGATATTGAATTTCACGGTGGTACGGCTTTTTGCAAGCCCGTTTGGGTAGGTACTACTCACTCATCAGATATTCTACCGCAAAACAGTAATAATTAATACTGTCGTGTTCTGGTTTGAAGGGTGGGTGCTAGAGTAACTACAGACACAAGAGACATAACATCTTAGCTCCTAAGGTGGGTGGGTCATTGACGGTGTAAGGAATGGTTAAAATTTCTTATAGTGCCAATGTCTAAGAACTTATAATAAAAGCAAATTCTTCTTATAAGCACGTTTTATCAAAAGTTACTCTTTTCTAAGCAATGATTTTACATATATTATTATAATTTAATTTATACATTACGCAAAAAAGTTGACGAATAAGTGTTGGTGAATATAATATCGTATAGAATAATATATTAACTATTAACGTTTTTTTTATATACGCCTTAAATGTATTGCTTGGTAAATATATAAGTGTCTGCGAGGTTTATTACAGAATCGAACCGTTGGCGCCGGAATTATTAAAGACAAGTAACGAGCTTGTGACTTAGAGCGGTTTGCGAGAGCGGGGTGCGCGTGGTATGCGCCGCGCGGAATGCACCCTCGTGTAATATCTATAATTCTCGCTATTAACTACCCACTGTAGCTTTTATATGAGACATACAAGACTGTGAAACTATTTTAATCCACTTTTCTACTAAGCTCTCCGTATTCAATTAATATTTATTATTGTCTTTATGTGACTCGACTTAGAAGACTCTTGTAAATGCTTGTACACGTTGTAATGTCATTAATATTGCACTTGTGTTTTTAAACTATATAATCTCGCTTATATAACTAACTGTAGCTTATGGCGACGATTTTCGGAGTTAGCTATTTCACAGTGTGGTTCGTTTGATTAACTTTTGTGGTGTGCGTTACTTAATTTATTATATATTTTTTGTTTTGTTTTAATTTATAGGCAGAATTTGTTTTGAATTATTGCAAAATACGTGTTAATACAAAAGACTCAAAGAACATCTGAGATAAACTAAAAATAATATAAAGTTTACATTTGAATATAAATTTGATTAATAACATATTTTTACGTCATTAGACGACGTAGAGCCTCGACGTTACGTCACTAATTGATATTTAGTAAGATTAATGAATGACTTATCATAGCATTCTGATTAACCCGTAAAAAGATATTAGGAGCCCGTAGATAGAGAATAAATATTGCCGTCTTAAGCAGGAAGCATAGAACGACTACATTGAATTAAATCAATAATAATTATTAAATATTGTTTTTATCATTTTATAAATAATTAATTAATATTTAATTTCATAATTCGTAACTGTTCTCACTCTAGTGAACAATGTAAAAACATCTTTTCAAACTTATAATTGCAATATTCGTTTGAATAAAACTAACCATTTTCCCCCTTTACAAAACTGTTAGCAGTTTTATTTCAAACATGAACATGTTAGGAAAAAATTCAAAACAATTTTAAGTACAATAAAAAACTTAATTTCTTTTCTCACAACCACAAAGATTCAATTCACAAACACGTAAAAATTAGTCTAGCGAACGTGTATTTACTGTAAACGAATCAAGTAATCTACTAACCCTTAAGAACGTCATTTTCTATCTAAGCCTTACTTCCCAGTATATAATGTCGAAAATCCCATGTCAACACTAAAAACTCTTTTGATGTTTCAGAAAGGAATTAAAAACATTTGTATTATAAAGCGACGCAATTAACTAAATGGCAGGGTGTTTAGAAACTGTATAAAAAACACCAGACTCCTTACTTTTGACGCGAAATATGAGGACTTCGTACTTACGATGTGAGGTACACTGAAAGTTATGTTACGATAAAATATATCGACATTAATTAATTTCTCATTTCACGTTCACGCAAGTCGATTTTATTGAATTATACAATGTTTGCAAGAAATCACTAAAAATAACGGAATGCTAAAATTTCCGGAAATTTCTTTTTCTTATAGAATAGGAAGGCGGACGAGCATATGGGCCACCTGATGGTAAGTGGTCACCAACGCTCATAGACATTGGCATTGCAAGAAATGGTAACTATCGCTTACTTCGCCAATGCGCCACCAACTTTGGGAACTAAGATGTTATGTCCCTTGTGCCTGTAATTACACTGGCTCACTCACCCTTCAAACCAGGACACAACAATACCAAATAATGCTGTTTCGCGGTAAAAATATCTGATGAGTGGATGTTACCTACCGAGACGAGCTTGCACAAAGCTCTACCGCCAATAAAGTAAATTCCGGAATTGAATCAATTGTAATTGAACCGTCAGCACGTGTTCTTGTTTTGTCAAGCAATGTTGGTCAATAAATAACGTACGTAATATTAATATTCCGAATTTGCGATCTTGAGCGACCGCCAATTGCGCCGCCATCTTGGAACAATGGTAACACAAGCAAGTTTTTCGAAAATACTTTCTCGCCATTGCCACCTACGTTAAAAATAGCTATTGTAAAAATTTTAAACATTTAATTTCCTGAAACTTAACTGTGAGAAGTATTTTTAAATCAGGCAGACCTTTTTTGTGACTTACCTGATGACTGGAATATTTATACGATACCCAGCAAGATATACTTATAAGAATGAATACGATGTATACTCCCAAGAATTTTTTTTCAATATGTTCTTTAATCGAGTTATTATGTATAATGATCATAATTATTTCTTTCTTTTTCCGATCCGATGATTCGGTGATCCATCACCATCACGTTCCGAAAGAGATCAGGCCCAGGATCAACGTTCGTGGTATGTGCGTTTCAAGGTAAGTCAATACTGCCAATTTGTTCACGTGAACGCAACGGGGTAGTCCTGCATTCATATCATAAATCTAACAGGCCTGATATTATACACAAATATTATTAAATATTTTATAAAATTAGAATAAAAATTTAATTAATATGTTTATATGCTCATAAATTTTCCAATGTTAAAAGTGAAGCGAGAAAGTGTATCGGCGTCCCTATATAAGTTAGTAACATTACGAGTACGAGTATATTATGTCTACGTGTGTCGTGTACACATTTGATTAACGCCTGCTAAGTGACTTCTTAAAGAGACTGACTTACGCCATTCAAAATACAGTTTAATGGAACTATATATTTTATACGACGTTAATACGTTTTTCAGTTACGAATTTCTTTAACTTAGTTTAATGTTGAGTGCTACGAGCTGTGTGCTGTGTACTGTGCGCAAGTTGCCTGCCTGTGCTGTTTATTTTTGACTTGTTTGATTTCCAGGCATCACAACCAAATATTCAGAATATTAATTTTAATTTTCTCTTTTTGGTTTTTTTATTTGACTTTTTTATAACCAGATATTACGTGCCAGTCGCTCTCTCAGAAGGGCTATTATTAGTTTTGGTGAATCTACGGCTAGTTAAATATAACAAACAAAATTATGACACATTGAAGATTAATATTGAATTGTATTTTTGATTGATTACCTAATGTTTGTTTTTAAATAACCGTTATCTATAGCTATCCGTAACTTAAGCCTTATTCTAAGTTACTAAGACTTTTGTAAGCCACTAATGACGTACGTATATTACACATTCATACTGTAATATTAGTAATATTATAAATGCAAAATAAACTCTGTCTGTCAGTCACGCAAGCAAGCACCGAGAAAGGACATACGCTACTTTTTTATACCTGACAGTTAAAAAACACGCGACCGAAAACATGTTGGATATGATTGAAATATGAATCTATCGCTTTAATAAAAGGTAAAATAGATAGATCTAGTCTAAGTGTAAAATATCGAATTTTGAACGGAACCCTACAGATGTGTGGAAATAAAAATAGAATAAGTTCCGCAACACGCAGCACGCAGCGCATCGCGAGTGTCGCCATAAAAGTCATACAAGCGATACATTTCACCGCGCGCTGAAAACACCGTGCAGACATCGTGAATAGCATTCCCCGGCGCGTTGTGTTATAGAAAATTAAGTAAAAACCAACTACATGAATAAGAGCTACGACTTGAGCAGCTTCTGCTTCAGTAGTATCCATTTTTTATGTTTAAACATATTAACTTATTAAATTATTGTTTCAACAAAGTTTCATACACTTAATCAATAATAAACATCGAACCGAGATGACTCCTCGTTAAGAACTGGAAATAAACTAACCATGCACTTTGTGCACAAAGTAACGTTTTCTTATCAATACTTTAAAAATATTCCATATATCCTCAATAACACTTACAACTCCTCCAAATCAATATCAAGTGGGTAATAAAATGTTAAATGTATGTCCCATAAGTAAAACAATCCACCTAGGTCGTCGCATAGTTAAGATAACAACTTTGTAAGTAAAAAAATACGGGTGGGTCGATTTTTTTGGCGGCCAGTGTAGTTATAGTATGTATGTAGATGTTGTCTGTGATTTTGAGACCGTCTGTGTGAGTAGTATAGCGGATTTTCTTAATTGATGGTTCTCGACACTTTATGCAACTGACCACTCATACACTTTAAGTTACGATTTTCCCGAGCCCTGGAGATCAAAGCCCAGGTCAGGCCGATAAAAATAGGTTTAAAGAATTTATTCTGTAACAGACAGATTCACTTACATGAGAACAGCATGATAAATGTAACAATAAATAAGCCTTATAAGTAGGTACTTAGTTAACGGAATAGAATATAATTAAATCGTTGTATATATTTTAATCGCTATAGAAGTGGGTATTCTCTAAAATATATTTTGAGAGTTGAGACTTAAACCCGTTAACTGAGTTTACATTTTTTATATAAGATATTAATTTGTTATAAAGTTGTGCTCCATCGAAAGTAATATTTTTTTTTGCAAATTTGGTTCTAATTTTTGGGAGAACTAATAAGCTTGGTCTACGGGTGCTACGTTTACTGCTTTGTTTTATGAACTTCAACTCTGAATATATCGATTTATTAATAATTTTTCCAATGAGAATACAAGAAACCAGATAACTGAAATATATACATAAAGTTGTCGCAGGTTCATAATGTTTGTTTCCTTGTAAAGTATAGTTGTTGATGTCAAGGGTGGATATCGAAAAAGTATTTTAATTATTTTATTATGTTTTCTTTATAGTTCTTGCAGTTTTGTTTTGCCAGTATTACCCCATATTTCTACTAAATACAATAAATGCGATTTTACTAGAGAATTGTATTTGTTACACTTTATTTTTTTAGGTATGCATTTTGAAATATTTGTTAATGACCCAATTAAAGAAGAAAGTTTTTTATTTATGTAGTCTATTTGATATTTAAAAGTTAAGTAATTGTCTATTCATGAACCTAAATATTTTTCACAGGTTTTCTGCTCGATTGGAAAATTGTCAACAGTTAACGGATCATGCGGTGGAATCATTTTATTTTTAGTTTTAAATACAATGTAACAAGTTTTGGAAGCGTTAATATTAAGAGATTATGATTGAACCATTTATGCAGAACATCTAGAACATGTTGAGCTTGAGAAACTATGTCATTTATGTTACTACCGAAATAAAATAAGCAGGTGTCATCTGCGTACAAAGTCAGATGACCATTTAGTTTCAAAGTTACAATATCGTTAACATAAATTAAAAATTAAAAAAGATATCTTTTTTAATTTTTCGGATTTTCTGTTAAAAATTTTCCGTAGTCTGAAAATTGGAAGTGTGTGTGTTAAATCGTTGATCCTGCGAATGAACTCTTTCCGACCGTGTTGAATTTGCCATCCCATCAAATAATTATATATAAGTATGTATTTACAAAAGAAAAGTAATATATGTAGTACATCAGTTGTCTGGTTCAATAATGTCCCAGGATATTATTATTAAATCATGACAGTGAGGGAACAGAAACTGCACCTGTATTTGCGCACACGCTCGTGCACTACATTATGTCCAGCGTAGTTGGATCTTGAGATGGGCTGGCGTGGGCGAAATCGGTCAGGAGGACTTCGTTTTGAATTTTCAATGGAAATAACGCATAGAAAATATACCTTAAAGCTGGTTATAGTGATTATAAACCTAACAAGTAGAAAACAGTAGTACAACGGTAACAAATACAAACATAAAGAATGAAAGCGTTTAAAATATTAATTGAAATTGAAATTATTAATTAATGAATAATTGCAGTACTCGCAATAGCTCGGTGCGCATTATGTAGAGGGCCAAAATCGGTACCTTATAATTCGGGCTGTTTCGAAGCTTCTCGAGAGCAAAGGATCGTTAGTTTGTGATACAAGAAGAAGACAGTAATTCGTTACTTGAGCTGATTTCTACTGAGCACAACTCGTCACGCGAGAAGGAATGAGAATCCTGCGTCAAAATCATAGTAGTGTTTGCTTTCAAATGGGTGTATATAAATGTTCCTAGTTATAACACACAATTTATAAAGATATTATATATGTAGCATGCGGATGAATGAAGAAGGAAAGATGATGAAGGAAGCAAACCTTTAATGAATAAATAAATAACAAGCCCATCATACGAATGTGGATACGTTAAACCTTTAAAGGTAGAAGGAATATTCTTTATACGAATACGTTTCGACGGAACGGATCCAAGCTCTCAGCCACATTTTCATGATTTTATTAAAATAATTACTTCTTATAATGATATTTGCATGTAAGCATAAGATCGATTGAATGTTATACAGTGTAGCCAATTGTACAAATAAACGTGAGCACGGATTCAATTACTATATAATGACTATTTATCAAGAAATTACTGATATTCTTATTTCGCCCTTCGTTTTCTTGACGTTTGTGTTCGTGTAGAACAATAGCCCAGGAGTCAGGATCATTCAAGCGACATCCGTATAGGCGGCCCGTATGCCGGCGATATAGATGCTTCATTAAATATATTTACTTGTGTCTACTCGTTACTGATATCATTACATGTTACTATATATAGTATTAAGTGAGTCTCACGTACATGTACTCGTATGTGAATCAAAGTACACTTTTCTTCATCTATACTATGATATTATAAAACCTGAAGAATTAGTTTATATGTTTATTTGTTTGTTTGAATGCCCTTAACCTTCTGATTTAATAGTTCGCTTAAAAAATAGATTACATAACATCAATAACAAACAAAGGGATCAGCTAGTATTGGTAACTACTCTCCATCGCGTGCCGACACAACTGCAGCGTACAAAAAACTATACATTCCTTCATTCGCCTCAACCTTACTTATATTACTAACGTGAAAATGAGTTCGTTTGTTTTTCCTATGTTCAAATGATCAACGTGCAATTTGAGACACAAGTAGCTGTACGGGGAAATTCCACACGAACCTACTATTACATTACACCTAATATTATAAATGCCTCTGTCTATCTGGTACGGTTTCAAGGCTGAACGACTGACCAGATTTTGATAAAACTTGATATGAAACAAGCTTGAACCCTAAGGACGGACTTAGGCTACTTTCTATCTGCCCCTCTTCTCTAACACGCGGTGACAGTCGTAGCTGACTACTAGTAGTATATAAACAAAAGAAGAAAGTCGTGTTAAATCCTAATATAAAGTAATCGGTCTGGTAAGATTGTTCAGTAGAAGTAATAAGCGGCAACATTTTCTGAGCGGCCTAATTGGTCCTCGACGCGACAGAGTTCGCGTTATTGAATTTCATCCCCTAACTGATCGCGAACAACCCACCGACTTAACTAAGATTTACAGCTTTTTATTTCCGTTGAATCAACTTGTGAAATATTATAATTGATGTTTTCAAATAACAAATATTGTTTTAAGAAGTCAAAATGTTTAGTTTAAATATGTAATTTTTAATAGTAAGAAAAACGATAAACGTCCTAATGCGCCTAAATTATAATTCATCATATTCAGCCCACATTAATCCACTGCTGGACATAGGCCTCCTGACCATCGGGTGGGTGGTCTGCCCAAATTATAATTAAATTTGTGAAACGTTTAGTTAAATAATAGTAATTCATATACAGTATTCAATGAAATATAGCAACATACATAATAATATATATAAAGATATAATTATGTTGGATAAGTACAAAATAGATAAGTATTTTGTATATGATACGAATCCTATAGGTAGGCATGTTTATATATATGGCATTTATAAAATGAAGTTTAAATATTAAATACAACAGAACTAACCTGGAGCGTCTTCCTGTAGGTCTGAGAAGTGTGGCGCGGACGGTTGCGCGTACAACAGGTTCAATTCCCGAGCTTCGTTTTCCTCTTGCGCCTGCTGACGACGAAGCGCAACCTATTAGCGAATTTAATTATTATTAAACTATAAGCTATACTTTAAGCTTATGATAAAATCAAACTATTTTATGGATATGAATTGAAATCACATGACGCGCTCCTTCAATCCGCACACACCTTGTAACATGTGGGTCTCCTCGCGATGCTTTACTTCACCAGACACGTATGACGTGAGTTTCAAGCGCTAATTAAGCACTTACTGCAACATAGATACGAGTACCTGTTACCCTTAACCGAAGATTGCTCTAATCCGGACAAGCAACGCTGACTTTTTTTAATAATTCATCTCATTAGTCATGCTCGGTAGTGAACGAAATTATCGTGAGAAAAACTACATGTATGGGATCATATTCTGACATATGTGTATCTCTGCATTGGTGAGTGGCGGGATTGACGAACATAATCCAAGTTCCCTTACGAAATTTTTAGCAAATAGTAAAGTTGCTAACGCAATATTTCCTTTCGATCCAAAAAAATCTCACGGCTAAAGTACAAACCTGGGCAGCCATAACGCGCTGTCTCTCAGCTATCAATGTGCACTTTGCGCACACACAGTCCCGCCAGCGACAGTAACGCTTGTGTCCTTTCAACGCCGACACAACACCGTGGTTGCGACACCGAGCACATTTCGGTGTTCTCTGTGCACAGAAATTATAACATATATATTTATTATTAATCATTGCGACAGGCCGTTTATTCCGCCCTATGTATGCAATTCAAGTCTTCCGGCGAAGGACTCTGCAGCTACTATGAAGAAAGCTAGGAATCAATCATAGACCTTTTAACAAATAAACAAACAAAGTCACTTTCCCATTTATAATATTAGTAAAAGGACTTTTTCAAATATCAATAAGCCATCAACCATGAGAACTAAGATTTTGCATGCTGTGCAATTACACTGACTTATTTAACCTTCAGATTCTTATGATGAACAGATGGCATCCATTTAGGGAACAGAAATATTGTATTCTGTTATGAAGTGTCAGGTACAATAGGGAGCAGTGGAGTTACAACGGATGCACCATCGTAATTCCCATGGTTGGTGATGGATAGAGTTCTTATTACAGCGCGAATGTCTGTGGACGAAGGTATAACTATGTGGTCTAATAAAACCAAGTGGCCCAATTGCTCGTCTGTCTCCCTGAGTTAACAATAAACTCTCTTATATATAAAAGTGACCACGAAGATTAAATAATTTAAATAAAAACAAGCAACTAATTACGACTAAACTATCCTACGTACTGTTATACAAAGATTACAGCTATGCAGCATCAAGTAAGTTAATGATCAAACTGTGAGTGAAATAAGTTTACCCGAATCTTTATTGTTTAAGTTTATTCAAGAAGGTTCAAAAATGTATTGAATTAAATGTAACGTTGCGACCAGTTCGGGATGTAGATTCTACCGAAAAGAACCGGCAAGTAACTCTCTAATTACTATTTAATTGCTGTTTTCAAAAAATTATATGGGTATGAAAATTAAATACAATCAAATTTATCATTTATCCTGCATGAACATAATAAATCCGCGCTTTTTATCATTATGGGTATATAATTTTTGTGTGTAATAAGCCATAATTAGTGACATTAAAAAATAATGTCGCAGAGATTACATATTTCATTTTAACTCATGATAAAATAATTTCATTTACGCTTCTCTCTCAAAACTCTCTCATTATACGAAAATAAGTATAGCACCGTTTTGTAACTTATATTCTATCATGAAGAACCGAAAAACAAGTCTATAGTTACTTTATACACTGGCCTCCAAAAAAATCGACCCACCTACATTTTTGTAAAAAAGCTATCGTATGGTTTTAAACTACCACATATTTATATTTTTAAAAATTTTACGCAAATTTTTTTTTTTTTTTTGGGTACAAAACGATTATGCCGTTTGTTTTTAAATTTGGGTGCTTAAATCTTACTTTAATAGGGAGTGTTTCCTCCTCTCGACCTAATCACTGCCTGCATACGCCTATTAAGTGACCTGATTAGCTTTTTAATGTCTTCCTGTGGGGTCCGTTGCCATTCTTCAGTTAGGGCAGCTTCCAGTTGATTCAGGGTTTCTGGAATTGGATTTCGTGCTCGAACCGTACGTTTTAGCTAGTCCCAGAGGTGCTCTATCGGGTTTAAGTCCGGACTATTGGCTGGCCACTGCATAACTGAAATTTTGACTTCCCTGAGATAGTCTTTAACAATTCGTTCGACGTGAGGTCGTGCGTTGTCGTGCATAAGTTGGAAATTATCCCCAATATATCCAGCGTAAGGCATCACATGAGGCTCCAGAATGTCCGTTATGTAAGTTTCAGCATTAACAGCACGATTACGGAAAAAAACCAGCTCTGTGCGTCCCGTCAAAGAAATACCTCCCCAAAATATTGTAGAGCCTCCACCAAATCGGACTGTTTCTCGAATGCAACACTGAGAGTAGCGTTCTCCTGGCCTTCGCATGACGTTACGTCGTCCATCAGAGCCTACTAGAGACATTCGGCTTTCATCACTGAACAATACTGTCCCCCATTGGTCCAGTGTCCAATCGACGTGCTGCCTAGCAAATTGTAGTCTTGCTTGTCGATGGGATGATGTTAGTTTTGGTCCTGTTGCTGGCTTGTGAGGGGTTAAGTTTTGCTCTCGAAGTCTTTTTCTTACAGTATTTTCACTCACAGACACTCCACGACTTTCTCGGAGTCTACCTTGAACGTCAACAGCCGAAAGATGTCGGTTTCTTAAAGACGTCAAACCAATAAAACGGTCATCGGTCGGGTTCGTGACACGCCCCCTGCCAGATCCTGGTCTCCGGCGATACTCCCCAGTCTCCAAGTAGCGTTTGTACACTCTTCGCACCGCTGAACGACTTAATTTTAGTGTTCTAGCCACATTTCGCTGACTTAACCCCTCATGAATATGAGCTACGACTTGAGCAGCTTCTGCTTCAGTAGTATCCATTTTTTATGTTTAAACTTATTAAAATTATTGTTTCAACAAAGTTTCATACACTTAATCAATAATAAACATCGAACCGAGATGACTCCGCGTTAAGAACTGGAAAAAAACTAACCATGCACTTTGTGCACAAAGTAACGTTTTCTTATCAATACTTTAAAAATATTCCAAATATCCTCAATAACACTTACAACTCCTCCAAATCAATATCAAGTGGGTAATAAAATGTTAAATGTATAACAACTTTGACAGCAACTTAGATAACAACTTTGTAAGTAAAAAAATACGGGTGGGTCGATTTTTTAGGCGGCCAGTGTACATAAATTTAAATTAAATAAAGAAGAATACCAGCTAACTACCAATATTCCCATTTTGACCTCTAAATAGGATTCAAGTTAGGACTAGAGACCGCAATGACCCCAGGGGTAAGATCAAATCTGCGCTTTTCATAACGCTCTACGGTCCAGTCACCATCGAGATATTAAAGATACGACGACTGTGCAGGAAGCGTGGATATTAACAGATACTAATTCGAATCCTGTTTATGATCTAACTTTATATATAATTTTAATCAAATAATATTCCTTTTTTATTAATGATTAAAACGAATTAGATTGTTAATGAAAAACTGTATGCTATTGTCGACTCTGTAATTGATAAATAGCATATAGAACTCTATATTTATCATGACCATCTAATGGCACCACCAACTTCATTTAGTACTTGCTATATCGCCAGGCAAAACTCTTAATGTTTTACCGGCACGAGACTGTGACATCGCTTGAAATAATATTTAATTTACCCTAAAAAATAGTTATGATTTAGCATTATTTATAATCTTATATATCTTACTTATTTATACCATGTAAAAGAGCCACTGGGTCACCTGTTGTTAAAGGGCAAGACCGCTCATAGACAGTGTAGACATAGACAGGTATATGACTTTATATCCCTTGTACTTCAAATTACACTGGCTCACTCAATTTTTTCACTTTAAACAGGAACACAGCATTCCGCCGTATTTAGCGGTACTGCCTATATACTCCATGCAATTTGCTAAAAGCTCTAATATATTATGCTTTCAAACTTATGCTTGGACCACAAACTTCTGTATGAATATATATTTATTTATAATACTAAACTATTCCACTGAACTACTATTTAATTTAATTTTACTTCCAAAATTCTGAGCACAACTTCGGCGACATTCAAAACGCGAAAAATTTCGAATCATATCAAACCTTATGTAATCATTGTTAACGTTATTTATTTGTGTTTACTCTTGAAAAATTAATAAACTGTTATGGTTGATGATTAGGTGATATCTACACAAACGAGTTTGTACAAAGCCCTACCACACAATTACGCCTACCACCCAATTAACAAATTGATACCACAAAATAAATTGATCTTTGATCTGATTTTCTTATTTCTTTATTTTAACTAACTTTAAAAGCTCCATATAATACTCAGATAAAATTATTTTTAATTTTAACTTTAAAAATAATAACATATTAAATTTGCTACAAATCGACGTCTACAACATATTTATTATAAAGAGATTAAGTATATATTTAATTTTATTATTAACTTCGTATTTATAAAAGGTTTATATCAATATGGTTTATATTTTAAGATTATTGCGAATTGATGGATTTTTTATACCCATTTATAAAAAAATTGTAAATAAATTCAAATAACCGAATATAATTAATTAAATTAATAATCCTTTTATTAATTGAACCAAGACGCAGTAAATTTGTAAAGGTCACTTTATAAAAATCTAATAAAATAATACAAACAAAATTAAAGTAAGCCTACTTGATGCAAGTGGGCTCTTACAGGGTCTTATATATTTGTGACCATTTTATTTCAAATAAAACTACAACAAATTCGGAATGTTAATTGTACCAAGTAAAACTGACCAAAAATGGGAGCCAATTCTACCTACAATTTGTCACTTTACAGCAATGGAATCGAAGCGTGATCGTTGCCGTTTATCAATTTTCCCCGATTATTTAATTTAATTATTGACTATTGACCTACAAATAACCGATTTAGTTTCTTTATTATAACGGTATATGTTAACATCATATCGGTTCGGTTCCGATCCGAATAAATATGGAGTAGTCAAAGTTGGATCGGAATTGATGCGGTCACGTGTCGGTGTCGGTATAGATTAGTAGAATTACGTGAGCTTCTGAGGTCTTGCGTTAATTACATACAATAATTATGTCTACTTTAATTTATATATCCAGTATGAAAATCAACTAATACTAACTCCCCACGTTTTAAAACATGACCGACTCTATATGATATACTCAATACAATTGCAGCTTTATCAACAAAATAAAATCGAGACATAGTATATATTTTACTAACATATAGATAAATGGAATTACTTATTCCTAATTGGTCAGCAGTGTAATAAAATAGTTCACGGGGTCAGGATTGAACCCCGACTTTAACATCTGGAGATAGAATTGATATTTAAGCAGACATTTAGGAAAAATATATTTTTTTCTAAATGATAACATGAACACAAAACCAATAGGACAAAATGTGAAAAATAAATTAAGTTTTCGCGAATGAAGTCACGGGTAATATCAATATAACTACTACCGTTTGAATATTAAAGTATTATTTTATATTGAAGCACCATTACAATATCACTAGATAGTTATATTCAATAATAAAATCATTATGAAGATTCACGATTACAATTCACGACCCTACTAATACATATTACAAAGTTACAAAAGTGTAACGCTACACTTTAATAAAGTGTTACATTACGAGTGAGTGCAGTCAATGACCATTGTTATTACATTACATTATACAGTAATTACAGTGGTAATAACATTACAACACGGTAATACAATTATTAGAAGAGGAAGTGACACTTGAAACTGTTATTTTGTTATTCTGTATTTAAATATTAACGGTATAACATTTAGTAAAATTTAGCTTATCGTTTAGATTTATTAGCTGGCCTCACTAGGCGTTTTCTTTTTGTTTTTATTATTATATATTAGTCTGACATAGTCCACAATATAATTAACTACGTAAAGCCGATCAAGTGTGATTAACAAATATCCGAAAACACGAAATTTCATTTTTAATAGTATTAAGATCTAAATAATAATAACATATAATTTTTTTATTGTAATTCACTTCGATTCTTACTTTTTAGTTGAATGTGTTTTATTAAGATACATTCAAATAATAAAGTAACACTTTTATATTAAAAAATATATGTAATTTATTCGAATATCAAATATTCGGAACACAAATTCAAATGACAAAATCTTTTTTTCAAATCTGAGTCTGCGCCGTCGGATAAACGTTTAAATATAATTGATTCATTATTAATTTAAAAATCACCGTGTTGTGCACTAATCCACTTTTCAAAATTCAATTAATTTTAATTTTCAAAACTGTTTTTTTTTAAACCACACCAAAACCGAACTAAATGATAGAGGTCCTATATATTTAGAGTTACTAAATTAAACACTCGGAACACATTTATTTATAAACATAAAACACTATAATAATTATATTAAAGTTTTCTATTTTTAAAAATGAATTAGGATAATTACCGAACGTCCTAATCACAACGTACCCTTACCTGATATCTTTCAGAGGCTCTGAGGAAGAACGGTGGCAGGGCGGCCAGCACCGGATGCTGGACCAGCTGGGAAACGTCCACACCGTTGGGAAGCGACATTATTTAATAGAACAGTCTCTACTTAGTACAAAACTCTCGGTAAAGTCGCTACACTCGAACACACGCTACGCTGTTCTCATCATCCCGCGCAACAGTTTATGCGACGTTCCGTTCCGCGGTGGATTTCAACACTGTTGCTTCAATTTTGGCAGAATGCTGACAGTTGCCGGGTCGCGCGGGACAGAGACGGCACGAGTGCGAAACGACACACTGTCTAAAAGGCATATCGCTCTCTCTGTCCCTCTGGAGTGATAACTGTATATGTTGTATCATCCGGTTATATAAAATGTTGTCAGATGAGAGGACGGCGCGGGCCAATGGCGCGGCGCCGGGGCTCCGCCCTCGGCCGCGGATTGGACGCCATATGCTGAAACTTAATTTATAAAGGTGACTTTTTTGAGAAGCACTCTTTGTTCGGACAAAGCGGGATCGAATGAGGCACAAAAACACAATTACGTTTGTTATTCGCGTCGACGATTTCGCTTTTTAATATTTATTGTTAAAGCTTTTGTTTAATTGTTCCAACAGTGGCTCTAAAGGTACAATGTGCGATGTGTGTCGAGGGCATTATGTCGTACTAATGAGATCGTTCAGATATTGTTGGCCATATTGCTTGCTATATCTAAATTCATCGCGACAGTTCGTGTTACGTTCCGACTCGAACAATGCGAGGCCGCATGAGATATATCTGAAGCACCAACGTCTCTACATTTGTTCTGTTGGAGAGACTATTATACGACTTTGAATGGAAATTACATTTATATTATAATACTAATATATTAATATTCTATACGACCGATCTCAGGCGCTCGGTATAAACACATTCAAGACGAACTTCGTGCCGAGCTAGCTGGTTTAGTAGTTTAAAATAAATGTAGCTATACTTAATTAAATTATCATTGCAATACAACACGAATATACCAATATTTATTGTGAACTGTTGTCGTCCTCCAGACAGATATCGGTCACGAGATATTGTAATGTGTGAGTCGAGTGTGTGCGCAAACACACGTACACTCTCTATTTCATTCCTCTTATAATCCGATGAGACGACAGTCCGACACGACTGGAGAGAGACCAGGCAGAGACCAACAGTTCTGCGTGCATATCGAGGCACGGAAGTTAACATTGGCAACTTCTAAACTGGACTGCTACTGAGAATTTCTCGACAGAAATGACCTGTTTTAATCACTTTTTATTGTCCCACCCTGGGCTTGAACCCAAGACATCAAAAGACATATTTGCTCTCTGCAGCTAAGCCAACGAAATCTTAAACATATTATACAATACCTAAGTGACGAACTTCGTTTCATCTCAACACGGTGAACTCCTTAATCAATTCCAAAATGATACGACGTCGGGACGGAAGGTGTGATCAAATCGAAATATTTCAATTTGCTTGTCGAAGGGAATTCGATTTAAATTACAATGAGTCGCGGGGGGCGGCGGGGGGCGGCGTCGGTCGGGGGACGGGGGTCGGTGAGGAGTAATTATTAATGTATAAGTGAATATTTGCGCGTATTGTGTTCGAAACAGCGCTCGTTTTTATACATCGAATGTGTAATTGGATGGACGAAGGATTACGACGGAAATGATTTCGTTTAAAGAATCGTATAGTGTATATAAATCTATCTGGTTACATACTGTCTCTTGTAATTTATTCGATATTTATCAAACATTTTCTTATTCAAATAAAAGTTAACTTAAGTGTAACTCTAAGCAAAAAACCCTTTATAACTATGTAATTAATCATTATAACAAGAATAAACAGACTTACGATTAAATCACATACATATGTACGTAAGTACACGCTCCACCGTGCCCATTTCATAACGCTTCTAATAAGTAAACTACGTTTAATATTTATTAGTATATAAGTAACACTACGTTTGATATTTATTTAATTAAAATCTTACCTTTTTTATAATATAGGTATGCCAAATGGACGACCGGATCGTAAGTCGTTACCAACGCACAGACTTTGGCGTTGTAAAAAATATTAACCGTTTACTACATTGCCGATGCGCCACCAACCTACAGAACGAAGATGTTACGTCCATTGTGCCTGTAGTTGCACGGGCTCACCCTACAAACCGGAACAATAGTAAGTATTGCTGCTTGGCGGAAAAATATGTAATGAGTGCGCGGTACCCACACAGACGGCTTTGGACAAAGCCCTACCGTCAAGTTAAGTTACGTTGTAAAACGTTAATAAGTAATGTGTAGGTATGTAGTTACTTATAATAATATAACTCGATACGTAGTGATATTAACTATATTAAAGCGTTAGTATTCGTTGATTTCTTATCAGTTTCATATTAAATATATTTTATGTATTCGAATATATAATGGAATTTGTGATAAAGAGCACCTGGTGGTAGATCTTTGTGCAAGCTCGTCTGGGTAGGTACCACCCACTCATCAGATATTCTACCGCAAAACAGCAGTACTTGGTATTGTTGTATTCCGGTTTGAAGGGTGAGTGAGCCAGTGTAATTACAGGCACAAGGGACATAACATCTTAGTTCCCAAGGTTGGTGGCGCATTGGTGATATAAGTGATGATTAACATTTCTTACATTGCCAATGTCTATGGGCGTTGGTGACCAATTACCATCAAGTGGCCTATATGCTCGTCCGCCTTCCTATTGTATAAAAAAAAATCCTTACTTCTGAGTATCAAGACGGAACTTCTCGAATAGAACGAGAAACGCAAAAGCTTCATCACAATTTTATGAATCGTATGTAATGGCGCGCTTTAATGTTACAAGTTACATTACAGACTTGCACTGTAGCGATTGTAAAAGAGTATGGCGCGTCATTGCGGGCTGAACTATCTAAGATATCTAGTCAATATACTTTAGTTGAAAACAGCCCCGTCTTTACAGATACAGGTGAGGGCGGTAGGTGGTCGGGTGGCCGGGTGGTGAGGTGGTTAGGAGGGCTGGTGGTTGCGAGGCGCAAATTAGAATTCCGCAGCCGCGACCAATTCGCGAAATGTGAACATTTCGCAAACGTCTCAACTTCGGTTTAGTGATGTGATTTTGATATCGATATTTGAATTTATTCGTTTCTTATTTAACTTGTATTTAACTTGTGAAATGCGTTGAGAAAATATGTAGCAATATAAGAACAATTTGTTTTTTCGCGTTGTTTTTATTTGGTACACTTTTTTCGGTTAGAATTTCAAGCAAAATACAAGAAACTTACCTAATTTCATAAATACGTGTGTCCTATTCACTGCAATACCTACGTCTATCCTATAGTCATATTCAAATCGACAGGATAAAAGCTCAGCTTACACAACACAGTTCATAGTAAGTAGAATATTGTACATATCAGCATTTCTATTTATTATCAAGCTTTATTTACTATATTTTGTACGGATGACATTAAATATAGTTGTTTTCCAAACAAATAATACATCACAATGATAGCTACCTACATCTTATATATTTTTGTTATATCGATACCAACCCCCATCACTACAGAGCGTGGGAGCGAGCGAATATCTTGGTAAAGCGTTAAAATGAAATGTTCGCAATTTGAATATCGTCCGTGTCTTCAAACACCCAACCCCCCTGGACCCTCCCACACCCTCCTGTACCCTCCACAGCTGTAGCGCGTAAATGCTTACGAATAACGTAATATTAAATGTAATAATTTGAAACATGACAATATATTTTAAAAGATAAATTATTTAGTTTATATTAAACCGCGCCTCGAAGACACTATCGACCTTAATTATAAAAGTAGCTTAGCGCATGTTTAGTTAAACACTTATTTATCTCTTTCTGTTATCATTGATTTGACATTCGAAAGAAGAAGACACGGCATTGCTTAACTTATATATTAGTTACAATATATGAAAGTTTTCATCTATAGCGAATTTGAGCAGACCATCATCTTCAATGGGGTTGGAGGACATCTACTGTGACAGCAGTGGGTTATAGGTACTTCCAATAACTTGATATTGTCTACAGGCGAAGGTAGCAACTTACAGGCAGGACGCCTTCCTCCTGGGAAGGTATGAATCTTATTCCATCAAGCTGCTCCAAAGGGTTAGATTTAAATTATAACAAACATCTCTGATCATAACATTTTACATATTACGTCTTCGGAAGTTCTGCGGGGTAGTTTTGTGTCTCATACGAGTTGTGTGTGTGTGAGCACAACAGTTGAAATACAAGATAAGTATATTATAATTATGTCTTATAACTTGCTCATAAATGGATAACTTCCATTTAAGTTCAGTAAAGTCTTTTGAAATATCTTCGTAAGTCTAAATGAAAATACAATTATTAATATATTGTGGTTTATTTTAATGAAACATCGCTCATGAAGCGACAGTCTTTTATAACTTTGTAGAATTGTCTACGAGGCTTAATATATTTATCAGAACGATAAAACTAACGGATAGTATCACTGTATGAAGATGACAAAAATAGTTTTGCAATTCAAAAAATAAGGATGTAAGCAATGGTTAATATTTTATACAACGCCACGGGTGTTGGTGACCACTTACCATCAGGTGGCCATTTGCCCGTCCGCCTACCTTCTCTATAAGAAAAAGTAATTTCACACAAAGATGCATCTCGGTTTAGCGTTTTCCTGTTTATCAAAACAAATAGATTTATTTATAAAAGTAAAAACAAAACAATATATTATAAAATATATATTTATTCAAGTATACTCGTAATGACACTATTAAATCGTCATAAGACAGTATTGAATTCAATGTAAAGCTCCTAAGAAGACCCGGCAAGCAAATCAATCGTTATTTCCACAAATTAAAAACCGTTGATATTTTAATTAATTACAATTATATTCACATTTCAGCTTGAAAATGAACACAAACTAAGTCTACGCTTTTCATTGTGTTTACTATAATAATGACGTATAGAGTAATATGTCATATTTATTAATGTTATCTTAACATACTACTAAATATATAATTACAAGATATGTTATATGTTAAACCAGCGAGCAGAGGCCGGTCTGGTGACGGAGTAGGCAGCCTCTAGACCGGTACCTACGGGTCCCGGAACTGGCAACAGTATCCAATGGCGATATCGCTACAGTTGCGAGAGTCGGGATTGGTGGCGCAGAAACAGGCGGAGCTCGTTACTGATTCACAAATGTAACTCTCCGAGCGTCAGGCCTGCGCACTTCAACTTTTAACTTAAAGTTACTTTTATTAATCCTACTTCTGTTATAAACATGAATGATTGTATGTTTGGAAGTTCATGAATACAACACGCAAAAACGGCCAAACGGAGCCGGATGAAATTTGAAATAGAGATACTTTATACCCTGAATTTACACATAGGCCACCCGCCACCTTCCTCTTTACTCGCGATCGAAGCCGCGGACGAAAGCTAGTGAAGAATAAAATTAATTGTTTCAATGGTTTTCAAATGTACGGAATTTCATAAGTTAAATTAAATCCCATAGACGTCAGTCTGAGGAATGCTTTTGTCTATAGACTGACTCTCCACACGACGAGACGACACACTCGTCCTTATTTATTTCATATTTTATTGTATTTCAAAAAATTATTACATAACAATGTAATAATATGTATACATAAATCATCATATGGAACTATACTAATAACTGAGGAGGCGTTTTTTTGTTACGCCTAACTGAAAAAAGTACTAAACCATGATACACAAAACTTACAGCAGAAAATGCAGAGCGCTCCGCAAAAGGTATACAATACAATAGTATTATATAAGTAGGTGATTTTCGCTGTTTCTCCAGCTTTAAATTTAGACTATTGACGTAACATGCGTGAGGTTCAAGTTCTTCTACTTAAGGGGCCGTTCACACAGACCGGCTCGGAGAGCATCGGCCTGCTTTTTTCTTTTCACACAGACCGGGTCGTATACGCTTGGAATTGGCCGGAGCGGAGCCGCCAACTATTTCACATCGACCGGCTGGAAGAGATCTGAAAGCAAAAGAATCTGAAAGAGCACGCAATCAGAGCCGATCGGCTGCGCGAGCGAGAAAGAGCACGCAAGCGGAGCCGGTCGGCTCCTTTTATTACTTCACACGAAGCGCGTTCAGGCATTTTTAATGACAAAAAAGGTGCAAATGCAAAAATAAACTTTACTACAATCACTCAAAACACTGTTTCCAACGTGATAAAAATCTGCTCTCCTCTCCGAGCCGGTCTGTGTGAACGGACCCTAAATAATACGTTTAAGGCGCGCGAAGCTCGCCTCTTAAAGCAATCTTATTTGTAATTTAAATTTAGTTATGAAAGTAAAAAATATATAAAATATAACTAAAATAAGTCCTTTTTGTTATTTTTTCTTGGCTTTGTAACATAACATTTTTGTATTCATTTTTATTAGACATCCATCTAAGCACACTTAGAAAAATATTTCAATTATTACTAGAGATATTTATCATTTATAATAATTATAATGACTGTCTTACCTACCTACTTAGCTATATGAATTTAATTCAAGAGAAACTTCAGCAACTTTTTTCTTGAAGCACTTATGAATTTCTATCTTAGTCTTAGAGATAATCTCTCCCTATACCTAACTACGTCTGTGCATGCAAATCATTATATCTACTTTGTGATATTCTTTAAGCCTTTAAATAGAGCGAGAGGAGAAGGTCGCCTCCAGGCGCCGGGTGGATAAGGGGGCGCCAAAATGTTAATACAAATAAAATTTTGTAGAACTTTGTTATATTCAAATCATTATATACGAATTGAAATATATACATAAATGTTCAGTTGCATTTTACATGTATACACGTTAACACGTACCTAATATACCAATATAAATGCAAAACACAGTGGAGAGTGATGGAGTGAGCTGACCATGAAAGGAGACATTTGTACAGCAGCGGGACATTAAGAACTTAACAATATCTACTCCATTATATAATTTGTGATTCAGGCGTCTGTACTCCTCATCTAAAGTCCACATTCGAAAGACAATCAGTTCCAACATATATTTATTTTATTAATGAAACTCTATGTTTTTATTTATTTTACTCTACAATTATTTATTGGCAGTGTTTGATTATAATTTTGTCTTTTTACTATTTATTTGTATTTATGATCTGTTTGGTTGAAATAAGTGATTTTATTATTATTAATATTATAAACGTTTTCGTTGTTATACATCCGCCGGGCGTCCCGTTGTGTCATTCATTCCCTTTGTAATAATGATCTTTGTAATTCGGAGTTAAACACTAAAAATCGACATCGTAATCGGAGTTTCCTAACTTGCCGCACTGCCGTACTACACGAGCCGGTCCGGTGGTCCGCTAGGACATTGTTTTATTTTATCACATACTAAGCATTAAATACCTGACTCCTAAAGCTGCACATAGCGTAAAGCGCTGAGTGCGCAGCGCAAACAGCGCTGACAGAGAAATGACCGCCGTACGTCATGCTGACATCGACCGAAAACTAATGTGGACATCACTCCTATACAAAGTACAATCAAGAAATCGACGAAAAATCTTTGCAATATTAATTTCGTTCAGCGGTATATAGTTTTTATGTACTTCTATATATAGATATAGGCATGTGTTCAGATACTATCAAGTGATTTTAACTAATATTTTCTGAGATACTATTTTTTCGGTGCAGATCGAAATTATTTATAAATTTAATTTAATAAACAAATATTTCAATGACTACCTCAATAAAGTGATAACTTATTCCGTATTTTAGTATTTTATTAATAATAACTGAATTTGATTTACTTTATGTATAAGAATATGCTTGTATGACTTGTTCAGGTATGAGTGAGATTTACGCGTCGTTTATTAAAAATATGAATAATATGCTTTTCGCTGGAAACAGACTGTCTCATGTACTATAACTTTAATTAATCTTTACAGTATAACTACTGTATAATAAACGAGTGACAAAGTACGTTATTATATATTTCTTTCTATTCATCGACACAGATGGAGCATTTTTAAAGCTTTGTAAAGAAGATAAAAGTAAAATTTGAAATAGAAACCCCGGGCGTGTCCACACAAATCCGTCGCCGTCCCTCCGAACTGGCTGACCAACAAAAACAAAGCATTAGAACAGCAGCTCTTTGTCGTATTTTTGCCGAGTGCGAGTGACTCTGACAGAGGGCGCCTTATGACGCAGATTTTTTTCTTTCGTGCCGCCGACCGCCGACCGCCGGCCGCTTCGTTTCGGTCAAATGACTGCCCGAGTTCAATAGTTCCCGGCCTGATAGATGACTTTGTATTATTGGATTACGGTTTGTTGTGAAGCGTTAACTCTAATATTTCAAAATTAGAAAGAATAAACAAATTAAATTGGGATTATATGCGACATTTATTTTATTGTTATAATGAGGTTACAATCAAAGGAACGATCATCAAACGATACTTTTTTCATTAAAATTACCATGTTTACTTCATAATGATAATTAGTTGAAGTATCTACTCATCTTAATTAATTCTTGTAATGTATTACATTAAAAACTTTTTGTACATAAAGTTTTGAAATTCAGGAAAGTAGAACAATAAACAAAATAAATTTATTATAGGACACCATCGACAATTGTTTTCAAATATCTGCCATCTCTTGACGAATAGCTTAAACAAATGTTTTATAATGTTGATAGTCACCAATAGATGTCACTAACAACACACGTAAAAAACGTTCTAATCGGCTGTTTCGTACAACATTGTGACTACAGAACTATTAAATATTTATCATATACGCTAGATGGCGCTTGATATAGCATTTTATTTATTATACGTTCATATTTTTTTACCAAAAAGCCACTGGCCATTGTTATTATTATTATACCTCCAGACAGAGCCTCTAATAAGAATCTAATTTATTAGTTAATTTTATACAGCAAACTTAAGAAATAATAAATAATATAAATATCATTATTTACATCGTCAATGAGCCAGCAATTTTGGAAACTAATATGTTATATAAATAATATCCTAGGACATTATTGACACGGCCATCTGATCCCAAACTAAGCAGAGCTTGTACTATGGAAACCAGATAACTGATATACTACATATACTACTTTTTCTTTTGTAAATACATACTTATATAGATAATTACACCCAGACTCAGGACAAACAGACATGTTCACGCACACAAAGGTCTGTCCTGGGTGGGAATCGAACCCACAACCTTCGGCGTGAAAGGCAAGTGTCTACCAACCACGCCAACCAGCCCGTCAAATGTTATGTACCCATAGTTACACTGGCTTCCCTTCAAACAGAACACAACTGTTAGTAGATAGTATTGTTGTTTGGCGGTAGAATATGTGATGAGTGTGTGAGATGATATAATTGTAACTTGCTCATAATTTTCAAGTTTATTAAAATATCATCAACAATTTAATTTAAGAGAGAGCGTAGGGCATGTTATAGTGCACAAGTATGCACTCTCTATTCCCTAACTCTCATCATCCGATGGGCCGGCAATCCGACACGACCGGAAAGAGTTCAAGCGCAGGATCAACGGCTTACCGAGGCACGGAAGTGTACACACTATCAACTTTCAGACTCCGGGCTGCTACTGAGAATTTTTGACAGAAAAACTCAATAACTTTTTATTGGCCCTTAACTTAACTCAATAACTTTTTACTGAGTTAGTGATTTCTTACATAGTTATAGAACTAATAGTAAGAACATAAAACTGCATGTATTAAAATTTAAAATGAAATGTATTTACTTTTCGACCGACTCGTGGCTCAAGAACAATTGTTAGATTATTGACTGGTGTGGATAGGTTACCTACGACCCGCGTTGTTTATTTCAGCTACTTCTACATCTTAATGTCGGCTGGAAATCCGATAAGACATATGTATATAAGGTCATATACCGAGCTCCTTGACTTAAGCCCGGTACGGACCGTTTTTTTGTAATATATGATATGTATGTTACGTTATCCTCTATCAGGTGATTATGTTATTTTACCGTGTTCTGTTGTCACCTGACCAAACTAATAGTGTCGACAAAAATGCTTATAAACATACGCCAGTGTTGATAATTACCCCCGTGCACTGTAACACAAACATCCTTCATAAGTTTTGTGTAATATCAGTAAGTTTTAACAGTATTCGAACTGATTTCGTGGTTGTCGACACGATTAGAAGTTACCAGTAAGTGTTCAGACGATTTAAAATTGTTTTTAATTACATTTTTACTAAATCGGTCCTCATCTCAAGCGACAAACTAAACTAGACAATAGTATTAAGTCTTATTTCTTTCAAAACCTTAAATCTATTCAGTAACTGGTTTAGTTTAGGTTTTGGTTGAGATTGATTTGATTTTGGTTGGTCTGTACTATCAGGCAAACCGGGTTCTCAATAGTTAGGATACTTGAATATTAAACACATAGTGTAAGTTGTAAGACCAGGAGGGCACCACTGAATTTTAATGTACTTAATTTGTGTTTATAATCAATCTAGTGCTCGGCGGTGAAGGAAAACATCATAAGCGAATTTGCTTGGGAAATGTAAATGATATTCTGCCACATGACGATCCAACCGGCTTTGAAGCATCAAACTTTCTATCAAATCTTTACTATCAAAGTGTATTCAGATTTTGTCCATAGAATAACATATTGTTTGCAGATATCACACAACGATGCGGTCTTACATGCAAGTATTATTTATAACTGCAATAATATTCCTAGCAACGAACGATGCCAAAGTAATGAGAAACAATGCACTTATGACCAAAATGGTATCAAACTTCCGCAAAGTCAACGACTACTCCGAGGAGAAGGAAGAAAGTCAACTTATAATTAGCAAAATGCAGAACGTTCTATGTAAAAACTTCCCCACGATACCTTGTAACATGATCCTCAAAGACAAAGCGCTCAAAAAATTAATAGAGAAATCGATACAACAAATTAACTACAAGAAACTTTCTTTTGAGAAGACGACGCCCTTTCCCGGATATCTGACACTCTTCCCCATTGTGAACAACGATTTTCTGAACCAACAAGCGCAGAATTTTTACTTCGTTAAAAAAGATTATAGAAAAGACACGCGCGAGAAAAGAAAGAAAATCAAAACCAAGACTCCCACAGCGGTTTATAACAGAAAGAAACTCCGCAAGTTTTACCCACACAAAGTGAAATACAGGGATAAAACCAACAGAAATACTAAAGAGGATTTCGCTGAAAACTCCGAAGAAAAGCTATCCATGTCAGTCGAAATACCGGACATGACCCTGACGAGGAAGCACCAACACTTCTCGTACAAGATGGAACCAGCCGACCCACCGGTTTGGAGAATAGACTACTTGAAACACGGTGAGCCAAGCGTCAACATGTTTGGTCAAAATGACGGGTTTCACGGCTTTATGAAAACGGGACCGAACGTCATTATAGACGGTAACGTCGACACGCGGAAGGATGTTCTCCACCCGGACGTATATATAAAGAATAATTATATAAGAAAAAACGTAGATTCGAGATCGGTTGCTGCTGATTAAATATTTTAATAAAAATTTGAGCACAAAAATTGGATTTTACTCATAACCTGTCTTTCAACATAAATCCTCCTTTTGCCAGATAGTAGAAGAGGATCGACACAATGCAAAATTCGTGTCTTGTAATGAAACAATCTTTATTGATATAATTATTTTACAAGACGAAATTAAATTTTAAGTTAATAATTGGAATATACTATTTTCCGAATCGATAATAACCGACAAGAAACTCAGTAGGTACCTAGTTACTCTTGCCCACCAATTCAACGGCGTATGTATTTATGGTATTTTAATTAAATACAATTCATTTTATATTTATCCTGCAAGAAAATAATTAAGTACCAACACCACGCATATATCATACTCGAATTACTTACATACTCCAAAGATGTTATCTATACGAGTGTAATCTGTTATTGAGCAATAAGTCTTAGGTTCTTATCACGGTTTTAGCATGAGATTTAAATTTATTAATTAGTAATAAAAAATATTAGGGAAGCGAACACCTCGCCAAGGACGAATAGGAACATAGCGGGGACATGTGAATGTTTGTACAATATCTGCCACTATTTCTATTAAAATAATCTGCCACTGGGTTGTGAAGTATTCCAATTTTAATGTATCGAGAGATTAATTTTAAATTAATAGCCATAACAGCTCTTTTATATAAATTAATAGTTACCCCAACATAATATTAAATCCATACAAATACATATTAAGAAATTGTCTAACATCAACTTAGGCGCTGTTACTTTACATTAGGCAGTGTAAACACATTTTATTTTGTTAGCGTTTAAAACCAAATTATTATATGTAAATTTACATAGGACTGACATTTAGGTACATCGCCTAAATTAGTTTTTTTCTTTATCTAAACTTTAATAAATATGCATTTCGGTGTATATATAATATAAGAGAGAGAGATAAAACAAAGAACGTAATTGTAAAATAATAATATTTTAACCGATTTAGTTCTATTGATGCGTTATGCACACAATGATAACGATATGATAACGTTATTAAAATAAAACTTAATTTAACTTTTAAATAATGCAAGTTCTATTTTGATAAAGTTATTAAAACAATTTTTTTTGATAAAACTACAATTATGTAAAAATACATTAAACATTGAATATTTATAAAAAATATTCTCATGCGATTGTGCTATCATTCAAAGCCGCATACTGGTAAGTAAGGGCGTAGGCACATTAGCGATATTACAAAATAATATATTACATTTTATGTTAGGCCAAGATTGCCTAGTTGCTTAGCAACGTGGAATGTAACGTGGAGCACATAATCGAATCCAGAAAAGACGACTCATTTGTCATATATTAACATGTATTAGTATATGTTTATATTCGTTCCGTGCTCAATTCACTTTTCAAATCGGAATAGGTGTACCCACTCAGGTGGGTCTGCACAAAGCCCTACCACGATTGAATTAAGAAATATATATATATATATATATTGATAATGTACTTTATTACTTTTGTTTCATAAATTATAAGTGTTTGTCATACATAATTATGTAATAACTACACTTACAACTACAATAAAAATTTATCTAATTTTGTTTACAATAATAAAACAAGTGTCAATGTTTTTTTCTTACTAATTGAGAACAAATTAGTCCTAACAACTGTTTCGTTTACCGTAATAATCCATTATGAACATAAGTTAAAGTAGCGAGTAGTAAGTAAATACACAGCGCAGACGTAACTTAACGCAGTGCCGCTCGACCTTCCTGAACTTCCATATCTCTCTTATGTCGCACTCGAGTAGTGACAATACGTATACTGTGACAATGTCTCGGCCCGTACTGTCCACTCACGTGCTTGATATATCCACAGGCAGGCCCGCTGCGGGAATGTTCGTGGAGTTATACAAGAAGAAAGACAACAGTTGGACGTTATGGCATAATACAGTGACATCTAGCGATGGAAGGATACAGTTTCCGTTCTCAAGGGATTCTATGTCAGAAGGAACGTACAAACTAAAATTCAACGTCGAGGATCATTACAAGAGAAGCAGTCAGGAAACTTTGTACCCATATGTGGAAGTAAGTATCTCCGCGACGTGAGAGCTTGTTTACTAACTTAACCTAACCTACATTCAATAGAAACCCAAAATCAAACATCGACTATATCACTACAACAATTTTACATATTTATTTATTCACAACTTCGCAAAATCATTACGTAAAATTTGGCAATATAACATACATTTTCACAAGTTCTACCGCCGAATAGCAATACTCAGTATTGTTGTTTCAGATATATGAAAAGTAAATTGAAAGTAATTTATTAACATTTTTCTCAATTTTCAAACGTGTAAGTGGTTACTGCGGTTTATAAATTTATAACCGGCAGATTGTGTTGTCGAGAACTTAATCCGGTACTACATTAAAATATTAAATTCAATATGAACGATTATCGTGAAAAATTCCATCAAAATCTATCGTAGCTTAGAAGTAAGCAAATGGTGAAAAATTACTTTTTTATTTTTAAAAATATGTTTATTTTTGAGCCTTTCAACGAAGTATATAACACTAATATTTAATGAACTCTTTATATTAAAATGTATGAGCCACACGTTATCCTAATGATTTTTTTTTTATTTCAGATTGTTTTCAAAACGAAGGAAGACGAACACTACCACGTACCGTTACTGCTCAGTCCGTACGGCTACTCTACCTACAGGGGGAGTTAAGCATTTAATGTTTAGAATAAAAATATTTTTACATCATTTAAGATTATTTTTATCAAGTACATTCAAATAAAGATATTGTATATTTAAAAATATTTATTACCTAAATATTATTTTTAAATTAAAATTATAGGTTTAACATATTAAGAGCACGGAGGATTGCTTTCCTTGCCTTTGCAAATTCATCAACCAATAGTACGGAGTACCTACTGTTTATTTGAAATAAAGCGAGACTCGTAGTTACTTGCAGTAAATTAATTTCAAATGTCAGTGTATTTTTTTTTTTTGTACTTTATACTGAGTAGATATTAAAAGTTCAGAAAATAAGAAAAAAAAGTTAATTCATCAACCACAATAAATATTATAAATTAACTCAAAAATAGTGTTGCCGCAATGGCGGTCATTTTTAACAAATTAACGTTTATTTAAATTAGTAAAACGAAAATATGCTAATACTCAAGACTTCGTTTCATTTTACTTAGAACAAACCAATTATAATTGGTACAACCTTAGGCAACATTCGAATTATAAATAAAAGACAAAAAAACAATCAACAGTTTAATTATGGTGACAGTACAAATGATATAATTCTAAATATATCAAACTATTCTATAGATCTATATTTACATAAAACCTAATTCCTATTTCGTATACACATAACTTGTAAAAAGCTAAATTTATTTAAATCTCTGCCATTTAAAGTTTATGTTTATACTCACTATCCTACAGAAGGCATGTATTTAAATATTGCTTATATATTTAAATGCATAATGAAATAAAATAATATTTTTTCTTAAAGATAAACTCACGCGAAAGCCTCGCTAAAGACGCTCGAATATTTTTATATATTAAGTAATTAATAAGGAAAGTAAAAAATGTTATTTTTTTCTTATAACCAAAAAATATAAAGAGAAATTAAATTACATCAGAGTCGTCAACAAAAAAAATGGTTTTAAAATAAAATTTAAAAAAAAAACTTTCTTGTTTATGTGCGTAATAAATTCATAAAAATTTACATTATACATTATTAAATTATTTTTTTATTTGAACGCTCACAAGAGATGTCAATTACAACACCGTGTTGCTCTAATAATCTTTAGGTAAAAATACATTTTAACGATATACCTAACGCTATGTTTAAAAAAAAATCATAATCTACAAAAAAAAAAAATGGTTATCGCTCATTGATAATTCATACAAAAACAATTGAACTTTGTTTTGGCACGCAGACTCGCCGCCGGCTGGTTCTGTAATATAAATGGTCACATTCGTCAGTAAGCTGTACGCCAAGTTCACAATCACCGTTTCTTCGTAATGTCACACACAAAATATCACAGGACGTATCACAGTTTTGTTCTATGGCAATAATGTCCAACTAAGTCTCAAATAGTCCGTACAATGTCCGAAGCTGCTGTTTTTGCTGGATGAACTAAATTATGCGCTACACTTCAACTTTATTGGGATCATTTTGTAATGTTCAAAGTATAACGCAATTATTGATGAAAATCAATATTCACATCGAGTGCATTCGCACAAGCTACAAGTCTGTTTACGAGTTTAGCCGCTTCTTTATTTACAACAAATATATATGTAAACCAAAACAATCTCGTAAAGAGGCATGTAGCGCATTCTGTAAAAAAAATAATGAAATGCTGTAAAAAACATATTGAATATTAGTTCCGTCGACGGCCATTTCAGCTATTCATATTTACCTCTGTCGCCCCTGTAGGGAAAGTTTACGTACCTATATAATAATAGTAAATGACATCTTCATATAAAACTCACCAGATGTTAGCCGGGCATATCTTTAGCGCTGGCCCTTTGAAGCTTTGCGGCGCCACATCTAGTGTAGTGAACACAGAATCAAAGGATTAGACAGTGCGTGTATTCGCCGCAATGACCGACCAAAACCAAATTACCCCATAAAGCCACTTCTAGGCGTTTTAGGTCCAGAAAGTGTTGCAGTTAAAATTTAGAACGGTTCTTCTTTGCTTTAGAAAACATTTTTCTCGTGTATAAATAATTTGTTCATATGCTTAGAAGTAAACAATAACAAATTAATAACCAAATGATATTTATAAGCTGTTGGTTTAATTATGACATTTTATATTATCATTTTTAGAACAAAGGTTTGTAAAATAACCTAGTAATATGTATTGTAATATATTTAACTCAAAATAACAAACATGTAATTTATTATTAAAGTTTTAAACTGCTTTATGATATACAATACTGACCTCGAGCCAGTGAACCTGCAACAAAGAAGTTTTAGTAGGAAAAATTAAAAATGAACCCACCTATTTATTTCCTTCCTCCTGCCCCACAACCTCCTTGTATCTAGCTATCATGAGCTTCTTCACCGTGTCTCGATATGTAAGCCCAGGGGTAGGCGTGTATATGCCTCTTTTCTGTCCCAATCCAGCCAAGCTTGGTCTTTGTTCTGCTTCGATAGGGGCTATCCTGCCTTGCTCCTCTTTACCAAGACCACGACCCTCTGACCATCCCATCTTTTGTAACATTTTTCCACCTATAGTATCTACAACTGAAGGGGGTGGGTGTGACATTACAGGTGCATGGACCTCAGGTGGCTCATATCGTTTTCTGATTGGAGGTGGATCATCTTCCCCAAACTTCATTCGCCTTTCTGCTGCCCTGTCTCTGTATCCATTTGTCTGAGGCATCAACTCACTCTTTTTTCTAAAATCTGCTAGGTTTTGCTTATGAAGATCTGATAATGTTTTATGCTTTGTCAATACTTCAGTTGAAGGAAACTTTCTTTTACAAATCAAACAAGTGAGTTTTGACCAATCTATTATTCCTTCATCACTATCAAATATGTTTATTTCAGACTTTTTCATAAGGAAATCATCAGTGGAGATAGGAGGAGGAGACAGTTCCCTGACATGCGTAAGTGTGGGAGATGGTCCAGCACCCAGCACAGAAAATCCTATATCGGCAGACCCTTTGCTAGCTCCCATATCGAGTGGTTGTTCCATAACAATATTACTCTTGGCATTCTCTTTCTTCTGATTTAAAGTACGAGCCCATCTTTCCATGTCTTTGGCTATCTTTTTAGCAACTTTTACTTTATCTTCTTTGTCTTTCTTTTTCTTTTCCTCTGGCTCTTTTGTGATGGTATTGTCTGCATTTGGTTGTGGAGGGTTTTGCAACTTTGGCTGATCTGAATTTGTTGAACTTTGTGATGCAACAATATATGTCGAGCTAGTAGAATCCCAATACATGTATTGATTGGTCTGACTATTGAAAAAGTATTGAGTATTGCCATCATAGTATAACCCAGTTGCTGGATCATAATAGTAACCGGATGTCTCATCATACATGAATGTCCGTACATCTGGAGCACTGTATATAGTTTTACCATCACCGGTAGGAATGTTAGCAACAGGAGTAGCTTGTGCGGAGGAGGCAACAAATACTGGCACAGAAACAGGTGTCCAAGCCATCTGTCTGGCTTGAGCAGCTGAGATGGCAGATTGAGCAACCGCTGCAGCTGCATTTACTCTGTCAGCTTCAGACATTGCTTGTGTAGAGTTAAAACTACCCATTTGTCCATAATAATTAGAGTATTCTGAATTACAATTGACTGGTTTTTGTACTTTTTGTGGTTCATTGTAAAATGTTATTAGTACTTCTCTGCCATCTATTTTCAAAGGGGGATCTAATGAAATGAGTTCGGAATATGCAGCTGTTGAATCAGCAATTGAATTGAAATTAATGTAAGCAAGGCACTTTGATGCACCGGTTAAGGTTTCCCGTCCAATAGTTATACCAGCAATGGAATCTAAAATAGATTTTGAACACCAGTCTTTTATAGCTTCTAAAATTTTCTCCTCTGTTGTAAGAGCATCAAGTCTTCTAAATAACAATCTCTTTGTTATTCCTGAGTTTGCATCAGGAGCACTCCCCCTTTCTGAATCACCTCCATACACTACACCTTCTGATCTTTTACCCTGACAGTTCCGTCTGTAACATACTTGTCGTCTTTTAAAGTTATATGAGCCACATTTACAAAACCAATCGCCAGGGGAAGCGTTTGCTGCTTGATCGTCATGCTTATCTCTATCATATTTGTTATCAAAGCTTTCTAAATTGTCTTGACGCTCACGACTACCGGAGCGGCTGCTAGAAAGAGATTCGGTACATTTTTCAAAATCACCACTAATAGTGGGGGGTGAAGGTGGATTGGGCACGTCTTTATCATCGTAGCGACGAGGTGATCGGCGCCTATCGCGCTCACGGTCACGCGTTTTGTCGTAACGATCACGGCGATTATAGCGATCTGTTTCGCGATCACGGTCACGATCACGACGTTCCCGATCACGGTCGTATCTCTCGTGACGTTCGCGTCGATCTCTTTGCCGATCCCTCGGTGACAACTGCCTACTTCTGTCGGGACTAGCGCTGCGACGGTTCTCCCACACGGGAGAACGGGGCCTGTTCTCACCCCAGCGGGATGTACGCTCGTCTCGATCTCTCCACGACATCGCAATGGCCTGCGAACATCACACATAATGAAACAAGAGTACTTACAAACCCTTTGACGTTGATCCCAAGTTTCGATCATCGATGAGCCCTACGAATAACAACGGCGAAAACCTTTCTCTCACGTTATATATTTTTACCTGCTGAGACTTTCCTGTACAACAGTTAATCCTTAGAACACCTAAAACACTAATACTTTTAAAATCAATTAATCACGAGTCAAGACAAAAAAATACTATTTAATTGAACTGTATTAATGCAATGATCGCCATATTTAATATTTTTTCATTTATCATAGATAACGGACGATCCATAGAGATAAGAGAATGGAATAACTAAGAATAGTTTTCGCAAAATGCACGTACTTGCCTAAACACATGAATTCTATACTCCAAGGATTAAAATTGATATAATATCTAACAAGAAATTAATATCGGGATTAATTTAATATAATTTAATTACAAACAATAATCAATTTCATTAAAATATTATTTAAAAAAAGTTAATCATGAAAATAAATAGGGTACGGTCACACTATCAACATATTTTAGGTTCATTTGTTTTTTTGATGTAAAAAATATAATTATTGACGAATATTTTGTGACAAAGTTTGCTGTTAAAAAAAACATTTTTTTCATGTATGATATACTTTTAATTGTAGTAAATTTAACAAATAATTTCAACAAATACTCTATTTAAACTTTGGGAAGTAAAAGGAAACTATTTACAGAACACAGGTATGTATGTTTACAATAACATGAAATTCACGCTTGTTTCGGCAATAATCTAAATTTTAGGTGGATGAAACCGTGACGCACAGCATTTGCTAAAATTTCTAAAAAATGCAGAGCATCTTCTGGTATAACTTTTATATAAGGTACATAATTTGATGTTATGGTTTAATAGTTTTTTCAATTGGATTTTTTTTTTTTTATAGAATAGGAAGGTGGACGAGCATATGGGCCACCTGATGGTAAGTGGTCACCAAACGCCCTTAGACATTGGCATTCTAAGAAATGTCAACCATCGCTTATAGCCAATGCGCCACCAACCTTGGGAACAAAGATTTTATGTCCCTTGTGCCTGTAATTACACTGGCTCACTCACCCTTCAAACCGGAACACAACAATATCAAGTATTGCTGTTTTGCGGTAGAATATCTGATGAGTGGGTAGTACCTATCCAGACGAGCTTGCACAAAGCCCTACCACCAGATATTACAAGTCTCATTTATTGGTATAGATTTTCCTACCTTTAGTAGTACGAGTAGGTTACATAACGTCACTTGTAAATCGCCACTTAAATCACTTAATCATATGTAACGGGTATTCAATATTATATAAATGTATTTTCATTCATTATAATAAAAAAAAGCTTTATATAGATGTACTAGTTTTAGTTGTTTATTATCGTTTTATAATTTCAACTATTCATTTTGAATTTATGTAATGTTGATCAATCTCAATAAATAAATTAAAGGTAAAGTGATAGGAATGAGAAAAAAATATTAATAAAAGACACAGCAGATACAAGTGTAACATGTTATTTTGAATATTTTACATGCCTATCTTAACTATTCTACTTAAAAGTAAGCAGAGTAACATAAAAATATTACTTGACAGCAAAATCACAGCTCATATCAATTCAATTTCTATGATTAAATACAGAAAAAAATTACTTACTTTTCTAATAGCTTTCTTTAATTTTAGTCGACACGTTTATAAATGTTGTAGTGTGATTATAAATAAATATCTTTCTTTTTCTTTTGAATGTCAAGTCAATAATGACAGAGAGAGAGAAAGTATCACAAGCTAAACAACGTTTATAGATACTAGCCATTACTTTATTATTATTCAAATCCATTTAAGACAAAGGCGATTTCTCAACTGCCATTTAACTTTTGTAAAAATAAAAACGTTGACACTGACACATGTTCTGTAAAAATACTGTCACAATAAAGAAGTCATAAAATAAAAGTTAACTGGCGATTGAAAATTCATCCTTTAAATGTATTTATAATCCAAAAAAATTTAAATCTACTTATAATAAAATATCTAGCAACACTATCACGATAAACTCACTCGACAAAGTTGAACAATATGGTTTCTAAAATTCATTTGAAAAGATACAAATAATAATATAATATGCTAAAACTAAACTATTTACACAAATAGATATATATTTAAAATTTTATTATAGATAGTCTAGCAACACTAGAATAAATGCAACACTTATAATACATTTGAAAAATTCATTGAATGTAAAAATGATTTCAATTGAAGGTTAAGTGGTTTTTAAATATATAAGTTTAGCTGATAATTAGCACACAGCTTTTATAAATCTATTTTTATAAATATCCAAAATGCTTATTTTTAGCATATGAAATACTTCTTTGAGTTATTTATTAATTGGAGTCAAACTTTAGTTTTATATACTTTTTACTTTTATTTCACTGTTTTTTAATTATTTTACGTATTAATTATCAGAAGCAGTTTATGGTAGTTAAAATTACCAACTAGCGAGTAGCAACCACTACAATACTAACTAATGTTATATTATTTTTAATTACATTTAAAATCTCCATTATATTCTGAAATATTAATTTCAATGTTCAACTATAAGCATATTTTATCTACATATATAAAAATGAATACTTTATTTGTCCCATAGGCATTCCAATACCAATCATATCATTGAACAATAATGGCCTCTTGTTTTTTGATTATAAATATATGACAAATTGAATTTTACAAAAACTTTTTGACAAATATTATGAATATGTTTTCAACATTATACATAGAAATGGTACCATAAATCATTTATTTGACAAACGATTACCAAAAGACTTTTCAATTAATAAAATATCATTTGATGAACAATTCAATAAATTATATTGGTTAGGTTAGAATTTTATAATCCTTACTAATATTATAAATGCGAAATTTAGTATATTAGTTTATTTGTTTGTCTTAACTGTTCAAATAATCATCAGGGATACAGAAAAGGACGTAACAGCTAACAACCCCCTCACACTCGGGCGAAGCTGTGGGCGAAAACAATTTTTGTTATAAATTAAATTATAGAACATCCTCCATCATTCAGTGAATTTTGGAAACTGAATTATGTCAAATGATCTTTTAAAAGACGACATGTTTGAAACATTTTTTGTAAGATGATCATGTGTCACCAGTGAAGCAGTTGAAACTTTGTTCAGTTGTTGACATTAATGAGTAGATTCCTAATGTATGGCCATCGACAAACATAAAGTGACCCGAGAATTATATTGGATAACTGTTTGCACAACTATTATAAGAGTTATTGTAATGCATGCCGGGCATTAGCTAATAATAACTAAATCCTTATCAACTATAAAATATCATACATACAAAAGAGTACACAACTCATAATAACGAAAAAAAAATGTAAACTAAATCTACAGTTAATCTGTCTTTACACACTAAAAACAAACTATAATAATGAGAGTCACTAATTCTCTTGTTTCAATAAAACACATTGAAATCCAAATAATGCAGGTACAGTCAGCGTTTCACTATGACTCTACAATTCAACTGAGCGAATCATCTGAGTCATAAGTGAAAAGCCGGCGCTATTCGTGCCTTCCCGTCAGCAAGTGTTCCCGCAGGGTGCAAATCTCACGTTCGATGTTCTCCCTCGCAGCCGCCTCGAAGCTCTCGAACTCAAAAGTGTTGTAGAGTTTGGGGATTTGGACGAATTGGTTTAATATCTGCATTAGAAAGAATAATATTATATACATTTTGTAAGGTACTTAAGTAGTTAGATTAATATACAAACTTCATCTTCAAAGATCAATTAGTGCAAAATCGTCAATAGCTTATTCCAATGGCAGGAGAAGCAAAGATAAATAAACAAGTTCTACGTTAAATTGACATCATATAACATGATATTCATGGATTCCTAAAAAATGTGTTTGCGTTTTGTATGTCAAAGACATTGTTATCAAATCTCTGGCAGTACATAAAAAGGTGAATAAGTGGATATGAGTGTGTACCACACATCATGAGTAAAATGGAAAAGTATTGATTTGTATATCTCTATCTTAAAAACTGTTTGTAGTGTATGCACTATTATGATCTAGCAGAGCAATCGGCAACCACGGGGTGACCTTGATCCTGAGCTCGACGTAGTTCTCCTGCGTGAGGTTGGCGTACTCGGCGCGCACGAGCTTGGCGTGCGCGTCGTACTCCTCGCGCGAGGCCGCCATGACGGCCAGCTCGCAGTCGCCGAACAGCTGCAGGTCGCGCATGGGCGCGCCGCCCGCCGCGCAGCCGCCGCTCGCGCCCGCCAGCCCCGACGCCGAGCACGCCACTGGAATTAAGCTTGTATCTAACCAGACGGACTCCAACTAAATTATTCATTTAATAATAATATCGTGGGACATTATTCACACACGGCCATCCGATCCCAAACTAAGCAAAGCTTGTACTATGGAAACCAGACAACTGATATGCTACATATACTATTTTTCTTTTGTAAATACATACTTATATAGATAATTACATCCACACTCAGGACAAACATACATGTTCATGCACACAAATATCTGTCCTCGGTGGGAATCGAACCCACAACCTTCGGCGTGAAAGGCAAGTATCCACCAACCACGCCAACCGGCTCGACAAATTTTAATATTGCATTAACAATTATTGCACTTATTTTGATATGTAACACACCGAAGCAACTCATACATTTACGATAAGACAGATAGAGAGAAAACGTGTGAGTTATTCAATCATTACTGTTTTTTTTAAATTATGTGTGGGTGGTTTTTGTGGTATGAATATTGTTTATGTACCGGGTAGACCCGCGCTGGACCCGCAGCTGCCGCACCACGCCTCGTCGTCAGTTAAAAGGGCCAAGACATATGCTGTCAAATCTTGCTGGAAAATAAAAGATTTATATCATTAGTAACATAACTTAAAAAAATGATGTGATCGTCTGTAATAACTACTCCTTAAAGGTCCCTATTCTCTAGATAAAGGTTTAAATTAACGTAAGCATTTAAAATTGTGAAGTCGTTACATACAGATTGTGGATGCAAATGCAACAAGTCAGCTAGCAGCTTCACAGTAAGCTCGGAAGGTGTGTGACGCAGAACTATTGCCAGTTTGAATGCGGCCGGTTGCATGACATCCGGGATGCCCTTCAGCAACAGATTTTGCCACACTCCTGCCTGTAAATACAATCAACAATAATTTAAAAGATATACTTTAATATTTTGTATAACTATTTTGTACTGCAAAATATGATGCTTAAATTTTTATAATATACTTAATGTAAATTATATCTTGTAATTGCACATACAACCAACTGTTGTTTCAATGAGTCTATAAATGTTCCACTTCTATGCATAAATGTCACTCAGTGGTTATTGGACAGACATCCCGAGTTAAAAGAATTCCTTTAAGGAATTCATAGTAGCGCCAAGAGTTAAAAAGCTTACAGTTTTACACCATTTCGCTTCTATCGACCTTTCTCTGCTGTGATTGATTTTGTAAATTCATTAAACAATGAATAAGTAAATATTGTACCTGGTAAGCGATACAATTTCTTAAGGAGTGCCAGACGGAGTCGGGCGGGGCTGCGTCCACGATCTCCTGCCAGGCCTGGTCGGCGGCCGGCGCCACGAGCGTGCCGCACGCGTTGCGCCACATGCGCGACGCCGCGCAGCCCTCGCGCTCCCCTGCGCACACACACACACCGTCAGCCTTACATGACAATTATTTGCATGTGGATTAAAGAAAAAAAGGAACCAAATACATGAAAATAAATATAAATAAAAAGTTGTATAACTAGTGATTTTTCAATAAAATATATTTAAGGTATATAAGTATATTCAATGAATTTATATTTAAAGCACAGAATACAGAATTAACTCTTCTTCGAAAGTTACAAATAAATAAAAAAATAAATAAAGAAGAAAAAGTAGCAAAAAAGCTCTCTCAATATATAATGGTAGCTTTACATTTAATTCAATACTGTTATATGACGATTCAAAACTGCCCTTAAAAGCCTACTTGAATAAATAATAATTTGATTCAATATTATTGTTACTGAATATTCTTGTATTGGTGAGGTATTGTTTATTTATTATAAGGGAATACTTTGTTTTTAAAAAAAATATAATTTAGTATAATTTAATAATCAAAAACTATACCGTCTGAGAGCATTATATCTCTGACTTTACCTCATTCTTTTATTTGTTCTTTTGCCTTTACACTTAACCATTATAAGAATTATATTATGTAAACTAAATTATCCTAATACATAGGGATCCAGACTAGTATAAAAACTGGTTCCTCTCTTTTATCATTATTTTTTAATTTATGTAGACAGACCTACCAATGGGCCACCTGGTGGTGAGTGGTCATCACTGCCCACATATATTGGCGCAATTGTAAAAAATATTAAGGATCCCTTACATTATCACCAACCTAAGATTATGAGAAGTTTCTTAACTAAGCTGTACCAATAGTTAAACTGGCTCGTTAACCTTTCAGATTGCAACACAATAATACTAACTATTGCTGTTGAGACTCACTCACCACATACTCTACGGTGGTGTCTACCCGGAAATGGATGTACAAAGCCCTACCACCAAGTCCTATCAATCAATTTTAATTAAAATTGGCCATTCAATAATATTTATAAGTGATAACTTGTTTTTCTACAATGTTTACTTAACTATATACTTCCTAAGTTAATAAAACATACATATATAATTTCAACTTACTTGACTTGTATTGTTTTTATAAATATTTGTGTGTGCATTTCATAGGTTTTAACATTAATTTAAAAAATATATAAAAAATCTACATTGATGCTGTTATAAGATGATTGTAGATTATATACTTTTAATATACAAATTATTATGTCTCAGATTTTGTTTATATATATATGTGAATAATGTATAAAATATATACTTATAAACATATATCTGAAGTGTTTTTACCATGCAACTAAATAGTTGGACACAAATAAATATATACATTTTTTATATTGGTAGGCAGATAATTATGACATACAACGAAATTATCACCTCCCATATCAGGTTCTCTCCACCAATTGTTAATCGCCATTTTCAACTAATTACTCCAACCCCACCTGGAAGAATGACATTAATCTCGGTCACTCGCGAGCGCTTAATCACATCGTATATCATTATAAGGAATAATCTTTATTCTAATAACCTACTATATACTACTATTTGTTAACTTATCATTTTGGAGCTTGTACAAAACATTAATACTACCTTATATTAAGTGATAGCTTTAAATAGTTAATTGAATTTCGAACAAACGTAAATAACGAATTGTTAGAAGAACTTACAGAAAAATATCCAATGATAGATTCGTTTAAGGTTATGATGATGTAGTGTGGTATTTTCGAACGTCACGAACAACTCGAACGAGTTATCGAGTTAGCGATTTAGGGCGAGCGCGAGTGTCATGGCGCGAGGGTGCGGGCGGGAACGAGTAGGCGAGCCTCGCCTGCGAGGTACCTAGGTGCGAAGGTGATGGGTAGTCCTAGTGATGTCTGAGGTACTAGAAAATAGCAGAATGAAATTATATACTTTTAAATATATAAAATGTTATGGATAAGTATGTGCTATATGACGCTTTCTTAGATTAAATATCACATTAACATTTTATGAAAATTTGTTAACTAAATATTGAAAGTTGAAAAAAAATGCAAAATAAAACGGTGTACGCAATGCTGGATTCAATCGTAGCGCCGTTCCTGGGCACTGTAAAAATATACAATAGTTAAATAAATAAAATAATTTATAGCAGAATTTTATTTGCAAATCGGTTAATTACATTAAAAAAAAAAACATTTTTTTTGTATTAAAAATTATGTTTACTCATAAATTGCAACATTATGATTTGCAAATTGGTCAGTTAAATCTTCATAATATAATCGATGAGGTATCTACCTATATCTGATTCGATGTAGAGTGGCTAAAGCACTGAATTTTACGGTCCAAGAATTTTTTTCACTCTTGGTACTAGTCAAGAGTGCCTCTAGCCTAGATCCAGCGCTGTTTATGTACACGTTAATAAATTAAGTAGGAATTTTGTTGATTATTATTAATGGTGTCTAAAATCCAATTGCAAGTCGTGGGTAGTCTATGTATACTGCTACATTATAGTACATTTATCATAATGTCATATCATTATAATGATATTTTTTATGATATGTCACAGTTTAATAGGTACATCACTACTGTACTTGTAGTTTTTATGGGTTAAGTATTTGGGCGCATGCGCAAGTTGCCATTACATACACTTCTTTGTGGTTTTAAGTAATTAGATAATGTTTTAATTATCTTAATTATCGCTTCTCTCATCTTGTAATTCTATAAAAAAAAACAAAGCATTGATTGTCACGCAAATATTATCGCTAAATAGGCCAAGCTATCGGCTGCAATGTGCATCCATAAAATTCATTTCTTATACAGACGAGCTAATAAGCCACCTGATGGTAAGTGATCACCAACGCTCTTAGACATTGGCATTTTAAGAAATGTTGACCATCGCTTACATTGCCAATGCGCCACCAGCCTTGGGGACTAAGATGTTATGTTCCTTGTGTCTGTAATTATACATGCACAAGGGACGATACATGCTCCAGAGACGTGTTTTAGAGGACTTGGACAGGGTGACAACAACCCAACAGGGAGCGTTTGCCGCTGGATAACATGTACAGACTCATCGATTCTATGAATAATCGGCGCCGACAAGTTTTTAACAACAGAGGAGGCCACACTTTGAATTAACTCCTTTTTTACAATAAATTATTTTTGTTTAGCAACTTAATTTTATTTTAAAAAAGTTCAGTTGCTTAGGTACCTTAGTTTGTAGTAAGTATGATACAGTACACATAATATTGTGCATTTATATTATTAAAAGAACAATTAAAAAAAAACATTTTTTTACATCAATAAGACATTAAATTTATTATGTAAATAATATAATACAAACATGATCAATTAAAATTAATATTAGTACATGTTGCTTAGACTTTTTCGATGTGTGTATTTGGTTGTATTTTATGGAAAATTTATCATATATTACAATCAATCGTAATCACTCGAAACAATTGCAACCTACCGAATTAAAATCTAGTAAGAAGTTTGTGTCGCAAGCAAACATTCATCTCGATCCACGTCATTCACAGAAATTTCAACTTTGTGGTCCGATGTAGGACAGGAATGAAAAAGACATCGATTTTATAGTCCCTGTATTTTCTTGTCTAAGATATATTAATGTTATGGGCAGCCGGCAGCCACTGTAAAGAAAATCAAACTGACGCATTATATCGTGTTACTAATTTTTACGAAACTATTTATAATGTACTCGCTTTTCAAATTTGTTTTAAAATAAGTACAATTAGGCGAAGTTTAAATTTTGAAAATGTATTATATTTTATTATTATTTAATAATACGTATAAAAAAATGATGGTTTGTACTTCTAGCTAGCTACTACTAGTAAGCTTAGGAGTTCAAACTTCCACAAATTGAATACAGAATCCTAAAACTAAGCCTATATCATCACAACATTACATTTACACCTTTGTTTCATGAAGAAAACAATATTTTTGACAAAACGGTAATCCTTTCTCCCACCGTGCTGCGTATGGCACCTCTACACGCTAGAGCCCGTAGAACAGTCACCGTCTAACTTACAAGCAGGGCAGGACGCGACCAGTGCAGCTTAATAAAGAATACGGTCGACGCGCGAAATAAAAGAATACGTTACAATATCGATACAAATATAAATATAATTTATAGTCTTAGTGTTTAGTGTCCAAGGAGTGAATTGTTTTAGTGACCAAAAACTATGTCTATAATGATGCGGTATTTAGTTTACTTGGTAAGTTTTTTTTAAATAAACTTTTTAATTATATTTTTTTATTTCAAGTAAAAGATAATCGTTAACTATTAAAATAATTACCGTTTTATGTAAATTTCGACTTTTCTAATTATTTTAAAAAGCAATTTTGTAGCACAGTTTCTATTATATATCCATTGCCTTTTATGATAATATTTATATTTTTAATAATAATAATAATTTTATACCTTTTTGTCCAAGTAACATAAAAGTTGTAGCTTTTTACGGTCATATGTTCGATGTTTTTTATTACGACTTATTGCCCTGTGGTACAGCTCTACTTAATGCATAAGTACAGAAATTAAAAATAAATAAATAGGCTGCATTGGATAAAATCGTGTTCATAAATATTTATATTTATAATTATTTGTGTAAGTAGATATCCATAGACTGCATAATTAATGGCACTCTGTACAGCACATTCATGCCTCGGTAGACGAGTATTTCTCTCAATTCTTACTATTTAAATCTAGTTCGTTTTAAAGCGATAGTCGCTCAATGTATCGCTTTAGGTGCGACATTTGCTTGAAGTCCGTTACAACTTACCACAGTATTAGAGAAAGCTGCGGCGGGCGCGCTGCGAAATTGTAGGAATGTATTCCAAAACGAGTAATGCGTTGAATTGTTCTCATTTTTACTTTATACAATGACGGCGGAGATAATGTGCTTTCAATTGTTGTCATTTGGCTCCTATTATGTACTATCAAAGGAAAGTCAAATTTAAATCTTTGTGATTGGCTTAGGGTTTAAACTTATCATATGGATACCATAATGACATTCATTAAAAACACCCAATTTTGCGTGTTGATAACAGAGTACAAAGACTAAAGAAGTCAGTCAGGCAGTTTGTGAAGATAAATTAATGTACTCTTTATATTGAATGTGTTAACAGATATGTAACGTAACTAGACCTAGTAGACTTGTAGTATCTCGACAAGGATCATAATTATTTGATTGTATTTACAATTTGCATTGCCGTATTTCATAATATTCTTCATTTATTCGCTGAATGTTTAATTCCTATACACCATTCGATAAATTCCTTCTTGTGTTTGAAATTCGAACGAATGGACGGTGTTATAAGATACAAACTCGACCTTTTATCTAAAACATATTTATTTGAGTAAGATGAAAGTAGAGTAAGTGCCTGTATAACATAAAGAAAGTGCTGACAACTTGAACTAGATATTTACAATATACTTATCCATTTAGTCTTCTTAGAAAGACTACAGGCGCAGGCGCAGTAAAGGCAGTGGGACGGTTTGTACCGTTTCGTTCGTTCCGGCGCAGGCGCAGGTCCGTTATCACTGAATAGTGTATGAGATGGTACTGTAGAAAAATCTGGAGTTGGAGGATTTAAATTTATCTTTATATATATAAATCCAAATTAAAAGAAAACCGTTTAACCCGGTCACGATTTGTAAGATAATTATTTATAATAATTAATAATCATATTAATAGGTGGTAGCACTATGTGCACGCCCGTCTGTGTAGGTACCACCCGCTCATCAAATATTCTACCGCTAAACCGCAATACTTAGTATTGTTGCATTTCAGTCAGGTCAGGAAGCTATGACGCTACGGAATTAGCTCAATTTCGTACCTAAGCAATCGAATTCAGAGGGTTAATCGTCTAAACGGGATCTATCTTACGGGTCTTGTGTACCCCACAAGCGTCTTCTTTGACGATTTCTCTTCTTCACTTGTACAAATATATACAATAAGCACAAGATTATTTTATATTGCTAATTATGATGTGAATGCCATTAAGAAAACATCATATACCAATTAAGTCTTCACAAATAATTAAATAAAAATACATAGCAGAATAATAACAAATAAAAATTAAAATTAAAGATTATTTAAAATTCTATGGAGTATTAAAAATTAATTAATTAATTTATAATTTAGTAAAAAATAATAAATATACAAATTCAAATTCTATTCAAAGTGACAATTTAGCTGAAAATTTATTTTACATTTCAATTCCTTCAATGTCGAAAAAAATAAATCAAGGTCATTGAATTTATTATTATGGTTTATGCATGGCATACGCATTTAGGAACATCGAACAAAAATTTATTTCGTGTTTGCATGCGAGGACATCTGATGAAAAAAAACAAAAATTACTAAGTAAGAAAGGAGATTCAATATAGTTATTTGGCGGCTTTAAATTAGCAAGCGACTTTTTTTATTTTTTAAGAACGCTGTTTTATGGATCAAGGAATCTCCTAACAATATATATACTAGCAAAACCCGCGGCTTCGCCAGAGTGGAATTCAATTGGCAACGATAGTCCTTCAAAAACTGCCATTTTAACGTCTTTGAATTTTATATTTCGGTTTTGATAACTCATAGCCATAGTAACTTCTAAAAAGGCAATTATTTTGAAATTACAGACAAAGTTGAAGTGTATTCAACTTTATTTATTTCTACAGACTATTTACAATGATAGTTATCAAGTGAAATAATCTTTTATTTTCGGAGTTAAGCACACACTCTATAGTCACTTATGTGCTCATGATGAATGCTAGAGCAACAAATTTATTCAAATATTTCAAACACACGAACTGCGCCTCGTGCTTCCACGAACAATCCTTTGACTTGGTTGCGTAGCCTTAATTTTCACAATAAATTCAAAAATGCCTCCTTAGTGTTGTGTAGTGTAGTGTTCCCCTACTATGTAAGGATGTAAGTATGCAAATTTTCATGGTGCTAGCCCCAGTAGTTTAAGCTGTGCGTTGATATGGCAGTAAGTTAGTCAGCTGTATGTATATGCTAATATATATATATATATATATAATGTATATAATTCTTCTGTACGTATGTATAGCAAAGAACTATCCTCCTAAGCGGCTGGACCGATTTTGATAAATAAAATTGTTTTGTGTTGGTGCTATCGAGTTTCAGGATTGTTTAAAAAAAATACTATTCTCATTTTACCTGTATGTGGTCGGGACGTTCAGTTAGTATTGAATGGAGATTTTGACATTGACTCTGAAATTGTCAATTGACTTTAATTTTTGTTTTTATCACAAATTGGTGTTTTCGTAAGCAACCGCAAGATAGCGGTCATAAATATAAAAACAGATAATCGCGAACACTAAGAGGTCGGAACTCGAGGGAAATGTGTGGCGCCGTTACACTTTCTCGAGTTTTGAAATGATTTGGGTAATAATCACTTTCATTGTAATATAAAAAAATACTTTCGCCTTCATATTTTTGTTTCACTTAATTAATATTTGGTTTATATCCTAAGAAAATATTATTTTGTATGCATTAAAACCAGTGCTCAGATCCCTTTCAATCAGCCCGAACACGACAAAACAAACATAAATAATTTAAGGTGAAATAATCCCCTCATTGTTTTTAAATTAAGAACAAGACAAGTATTGGCTACTATGCCGACTTAGGTTAGAATGTGGACTTATAATATATAACTGTCATGCTATTTTTATCCGTTTAATGGAGAATTGTATATAATTGACTCTACCAACATATCAGTTTTTATCTATATCAAAGTCATTAAATAAAATTGAAGTATATGTCTGTTATTTTAAAATAACTGACACTTTTTATGTTTATAATGCTATTTGTGATAGAACAGATAGCCAGACGTGCAATTGGGCCATCTGATAGGAAGTGGTCCCCACCGCCCATAGACATTGTCGCCACTTTCTTTCATCGCAAATATGCCACCACCCTTGGGAACTAAGATGTTTGTTCCTCGTGCCTGTTATTACACTGTCTCACTCACCCTTCAAACCGGAACATAATAGTACTAAGTAATATTCTTTGAGGATAGAAGAAGATGATTGAATGGCACTTACGCAGACGAGTCTGCACAAAACAAGTAGAAACAAAATGCTTGTGGCCGGTAACCCTGTGCCTAATCGTTCTCTAGTCGTGGGAGATTTTTGTCACTATCAGGACCATAACAAAAGGTTGGGAATAGAGATTGCGAGAACAGAGAGTGCACCTAATGTGCATACTTACCTATGCATTATAATATCCTGGCTGGCTGGCTAATCTGCATTGCGAATGGCCACCGTGGCCGAAGTCGGCTAAGAACAATTGTTGTCATCATCACGTAGTACAGTCACATTTTAGCTTAAATAATTAACCGCGGACTCTTAACTAACTAAACCAAGTCATTCGACCGAGTTTGTGTAGTGAACAAATTGCCAAGTGAACCATGATTAGGTATCGCGAGATAAATGAGGAGAATCTGGACAAAACTTTAACTTGTTAAGAAATTGATTATTTCTCGTGTTTCAAAAGTAACCAAGCATTTCATTTACCGATAGCGAATTGTACTTATGTAAATAACACGGTTCTACCCGCGTTACACGTTAGGTACTCCGCCCGAGGGTCGAAGCGTGGAGCTATATAATTAAACATAAAAAACCATTCAGTTTTATATCATAATATATAGGAGTAATATAATACTTGTACTATTTTTTTAGCAATTCTTAAAAAGAAACAAATGTACTGAAAATTGTCCGGGAGGAAATGTTAGACAATTTTTGTGGTCATCGGACGATGCTTGAATAAAATCGTGATCTCAGCTAAAGTGAACGCGGACGAACAAGTTTAAACATTTTAGAATTCCAAGTTTTTGTATATTTCTATTTCCTCACTCTCAAAATGTGATCGGAAGAGAGGTTTAGGCGCAAGACCAACGAACGGCTAAAGCCTTTCGTAAAATCGGGACTGTCACTTGTGTACTTAAAAAACGGTATATACATACCAGGTTGGACCATCATTTGGTTTACATTAATTTAATGTACTGTATTCATAATAATGAAATTAGATATTGAAGAAAACATACCCTATAAACATACCACTAAGTTTTTCACCGGTTTTTCTGGTCTGAGTCGGGATAGGTCTTCCTACTTAGTATTCTTGTGTTCACGTTTGGAGAGTGAATTAGGCCGTTTAACAGGTAACAGGTAGAATTAAGAATAATATGTTTTACTTAATTACCAAGGTTGGTGGTGTTTTCACGATGTAACGACTAAAAGCAATGGTAACGTTGTCATTTTGCAGATCGATCTTATTTAAATTAAAAAAAAAAATTAAATTAGGTCAGGGCCTGAAAACCCTTGATATAGGTCCGATTTTTTGCAAGCTCGCTTTCTTAAACGTGTTATAAATAGATTAATACCGTTAATATGTAAATTGATAAAGGAGGAACCAGTAGCTATAAAACATAAGATACATTCCACGTTCACTGGTCAGCGATGAGTCGCGTGGGGTCAGTGGCCGGCACAGTGGGGCAAGGTCGACCTAACGGACCTCATGACGTCTACACTTGTTTACAACTTACAAGATACACCGACACATTTTAGGATAACTTGTTTTTTCGTTGACTTTGGTCATTTGTAGTCATCTCTTGTCTAAACAACCATATTAAATGTATAAGCCATATGCGCCAATATACTGTAAATTATGTTGTTATATATCTATGTTGGCCGGAACTAACCCGCCAGTGAAAAACGATCAAATGCCAATTCTCTTTTTATACACTGCGCTCACGACAAGTAAATGGGATTAGGGCAAGTGCATGATGATTCATTACATGACATTTTATATACCTTTATCTATAAATGTTATTATTAGTCTTTAGTCTTTGTTCATTCAACTATATACGATTAACGTATTAATTGTCACCGAGTTAACTGACATCTTATTCATAAGTAACCTTGAGGCGGACTGTCAATAATATCGAGATGAGATCATAGATAATTTTTAAGGTTTCCACTGCGTGAAAAAAAAGTGTAGGATTAAGGTGATCCATTTTCTCAACCATCTTTCCAATCGAAATAAGATTAATTGAAAAACTTTGAAAATGATGAAAGAAAATGATGAGAACGATAAATTAGCACAAAATATAAATAGGAAATATGAAGAGTTCCGAGAGCTATTCATAGAACACGAGTACTGTAATCGCTTAGATCGTTGATACAAATGTATGCTACACGCGCCCCTGTCATTGCACGGTTCTTGATAAGCATCTAATAAGGTCTAACGTGAACTGTATACGTCTGTAGCAGTATTTAAGTTTCGACGCAAACGATACGCTCTGTTTGAACCTGCACGCGTCGGTATAACGGCACTTGACGGCGCTTTACCTCGCGTCATAGCACCTGACCCTCTCTTCATATGTGGCTTCTCGATACGTTTAGATTTCTAATGATAAACATTTCTAATGATAACAAACGGTGGAAACCCAGTGGTCACTTGACAGGGCGCCCGCTTTGCGAGCTCTATAGTATTGTACCTGCGCCGGCCACTGCGGATCTTCAAAATGCAATAATAAATTTATATATTGAATATATGAGTCTTTATCATTTCAATTTTAATTCATCACAGTAGCTATATATATATACAGCTTATTGCCAGGGATAAGAAAATAAGCTTAATTATACCTATATATGTGTACTATGTATGATTTATTGCGCGTAAACATATAAATATCCGTGATAGAGTTTGTCTAGGAGTAAACCATTACTGTTCCCTTAGTACCAAACAAATAGTACAAAAGCTTGATAGCAAACTTTAACAAACTTGTATAAATAATAAGCGTCAACACTAAATGGATCATTTTTCTTTGATTCTTCATCATGTCACTATCTTTCCTGGAAGAAAACTATTACATATTTTGATATTTCGTCGTATAAATTTTGACGAGCCGGTTGGCGTGGTTGGTAGATACTTGCCTTTTCACGCCGAAGGTTGTGGGTTCGATTCCCACCCAGGACAGACATTTGTGTGCATGAACATGTCTGTTTGTCCTGAGTCTGGGTGTAATTTTCTATATAAGTATGTATTTACAAAAGAAAAGTAGTATATGTAGTATATCAGTTGTCTGGTTTCCATAGCACAAGCTTTATACAAACTTAATTTGTGATCAGATGGCCGCGTGTGCAAATGACCCAGGATATTATTATTATAAATCGTAGTAGTTCAGTCATCATCTGTCAACTTTCTTCTGTATTGAATGATTCATAGTTAGTGGTATTTAATCTGTAGTAAGAACCCTATCACCTAACCTATTAAAACAAGGCTAAACAATTCATTTATTAAATAAACTTATAACATTCATTAAACAAAGTCTTAGGCTATAATTATCTTAAAGCAAACCTACTTAGAGCTTTTGTTTCATCAACTACTTAACAATATGAAGAAAGTTAATATTAATTAACGTTTTAACCCACAATATATTATAATTGTTTTAGAAACGTGATAATATTTTTCCAGGAAATGCAAGAATGATTGATGATGATCGAACAAGTAAACTCAAAGTCGATGATAATCGTTTTCTCAGACCGTTGTCCAGCAGGAAAACATTATCTATTGAGAAATGTCTGTAGATATATTTGAAGCTACTTCGTATAAACTGTCTATTAAAATTGTTTCTATGTTTCAAATAATTACAGCATATAGTACTAGGTATAATACTAGGTATAATACGGTATTCATCTTCAATAAATCATCGAAAGTTAACTTTTATTTGGTGGTAGAGACTTTGCAAAGTATACGTGGGGGAACCAATCACAATGTCTATGGCCGATGGTGACCACTTACCACAAGTTGGCCTTTGCCCGTTTACCTATCTATTCTATTAAATATATATTCAGGATCCTAAGGAATTGTTCATCTCTTTAAATAAAAAGTTTTCTGGTCACAGGCAAAAAGATCTTACTATTCTCATTCGGCACCATCCTCAACTCTTCATCTAGTTTCCATTATCATCAGTAAACCTGTGTAATTTCAAGCGTTATAATATCTTAGATCCCATGAAAGCATCGACAGTGTATGTATGGTGTGTCGTCAACGACATTTTCCTTTCTGGAATACAGTTATAAAGGAATAAATGAAAAAACCATTTACAACTCATGAAAGGTCGCATAACAAGATATCTTACGAGTTAAATTAGGTAAATGCAGTCAGCGTTGCGTTTACGAACAGTCGGTCACACGAATCGCGACAGTTATGTGATTACGTTACGAGTAGCAATCAGTAAGCAGAGTGGGACAATAAAGTAATTGTTTATCTGTATAGAGTGTAGCTTCTGTGGGCTGGCGTAAAGTTGGAAAAGTATATTAGTGCGTTTTCAATGGAACGCTTTGGTATAACCCTAACATTAATTTGTCATGGTGTGTTAAACAAAATGACCGTTTGAACGAGTAGATTGGGCGAAGTTGACAATTAAAGGAGAGGACCAAAACGTTAAAACAATAAAATTTGGAAACTTTTTTTAGTGAGCCTCAATATTTTGTGTTATTCCCTATTAAATAAATAATAAACAAATAAATAAAAAATATAACTGTATAGGCTTACTCGTACGGTGGGTTCGTGGTCGATGCCACTTACATCCTTTTTACTTAACTCACAATCTTGTCGTATTTATAATGTGATGCTTTTACGAATGTTGTGATAATCTATAATTAGTAGACCATTTGTCAAAAAACATTTTCAAACTCTATTTAACTGTCTATCTAATTTATCTACTTGTGGTTGTCCAAAATAAAACAAATAAATACACACACGGCGATCATTGCATAAATTATGAAAATGATAAATCTCGAGACATAATGTGGTCGAGTGAATGTAGTTTTAATATCTTAGTTATAATTTGCGGCATCAGTTGCCGTCGTCGGTACACTCGTAAGACTCAATTACCTGTAATTATGTCCACTTACTACCTTATATTCTATACTGCGAAATTACCCACGTGAATTTTATTTTTCTTCTAAATTCAGTAACTTTTATGTCTTTGTCCATATCCCGACCCAGACTAGAGACTAGACTAGAGTAGTTTAGACGTTATAAAGTTACACATGATACAAAACTTTTCCAAACAAAGCAAAAAATGACTATACTTAATTATATAATATATTAACAATCAATACAATTGATAAATATTACATTATTAAGCGTTTACCAGACTTTCCATCTGTCATTACCTACCTATAAAGTCTATTTTCTCTGAATTCCATGAATTATTACCTTCGTTGTAGCTTAAAAAAAAGTGGTTTGAACTTGTAACTATTTTCCTCTAAAACAATTTGAACTGGCCGATTGTGAATCAAATCGCGCAGAAATGATTACTGTAGATTGTACGAGTATCTGTCTTCATTGAATCCGCGATAAACGCTCGAGGTATGCAGGTTAGTAAGGCGTAACGGACTTTACTAAAACGTACTGCGGTACACATAAACACGTACCTACTCCCTGTTTTAAAACAAGCCTTATGTTTATAAATATAAGGTCTATTAGGCCATTGGAAGTCATTTGCATGTGCCGCTACGTTGGCGCCAACATTAAACTTATAAGGCGATTTGTAATTTGTATAGCTTCGTGTCGATAGATGCAACCAAACTTACCAAATTGGGAAAAAGAGAAAATGATAGCTGTATTGTTTATTAAATTAAGCGTCAACAAATGTCTGCATTAAAAATAACCCCTAATTTATATACCCGGGCCCCACGATCAATGGAGCTCCGGCCTACCTTCAAAAGATTATTTTTGCAACCGCCATTCCATTCTACACATTAGATATTAGTATTCGATTCAATGACAAAATGTGTTGTTTTTTTATATTTTTTTTGTTGTCTTGCTTACTTAACTATACACTGTTTAAAGTTAAAAATGAATGTTTTATTTGTTTTGATGAGGTACGTAATATATACAATTTATATTATGAAATGATATAACAAAATTCAAGTTTATCATCTCGTTGTTGTTTTTTTTGTTATTTTCGTAACGCAGTGAATGTTTTATTTGATTACAGACACTAGCAGCGCTGTGCATGTCGGAACCGACTGTCGAACCAAAGACAGATGACGCTCAGAGCGAAGCTGAAGAGCCACCGGAAGGATACTACGCCTTCGTCGAGTCACCGAACGCTACACCGCCTAGGTTATTCTCGTTTACTTTATCAAATTCCATTAAACGCCTGTTTCTTAGAATCTAAGCAAGTTCTCATCATCTTCGTCAAAACACATCGCTTAATACTGAACTAGAATTGAACATCAAATGCATTTCATTTTCAAATAATAAGTATTCGTCGTCAGAAATAAATTTTTGAGTAATGGCCAAATAACCGCTATCAATATCTATATAGCTTCTTAATAACGCAATATCCATTAAAATACAGTTCTTGGTATTAATTAACCTTAAATCTGCCCTCGATGTAATTTCGCCAATAAAACGTTAACGGACTTAGCAAATGAAGTACCATCCGAATGCAATAAACATGGCTTGAATGCAAAGATTTCTCGTCCAGACATGCGAGCTCTCACCTCTCTTTTAACACTGAGTACTTGTTTATCACTTTCGAGTGTAACAAGTGGTCAGTGGTCACCGACCACTGACAGTAAGAGGGCGCCACTTTCACTAGCATATTACAAATATAGCATAATGGGTGTTGTCATCGAATGAGTTATGACTGATGCTTTGGACGTATTGTATTTGTAGATGACCTGTATCATATTATGTTTATTAATGATAAGTGGCTACAATTTTTTAAATAGCTCCTGTCGGCTTGATAATTCATTATATTGAGATATTTTAATTATGAAGATATATTATAAGAAAGTCGCGTAATATTTCTTTATATACTAAAATGTGTTATATATTAAATGTTTGGTAAAACCGGAGTGTTTCCTCTGGTAATTACTGCCCACTTAGGTTGTTCTACGGCCAAACAACAGTACTTTATATTGGGGGTTTCCACTTTAAATGGATATTGGACGAGGGTAAGCACAGGCTCAAAAGACAAAACAAAACAAAACAGCAGTACTTGGTATTGTTGTGTTCCGGTTTGAAGGGTGAGTGAGCCAGTGTAATTACAGGCACAAGGGACATAAAATCTTAGTTCCCAAGGTTGGTGGCGCATTGGATTTGTAAGCGATGGTTGACATTTCTTACAATGCAATGTCTAAGGGCGTTGGTGACCACTTACCATCAGGTTGTCCATAAGCTCGTCCGCCTTCCTATTCTATAAAAAAAAAGACATCACGGTAGCATGCGAAGGTGATGCCGTGGTGCTCCACGTTAAGACGGAAAGGGTACCGCTGGTTTTTTAGTGGGTATTCCGATGTTCGGGGCGTGCTCGGTGCCTTGGACACCGGCCAGCCCCACATAGCCCCCCCCCCACTGTTCCCGTAGGGGAAACGCGTAAAGCGTTTTTCCAGCGTTAAAAAAGGCTCAAAAGACATAAGTTTCTATGGTGGCGGATAGCGGTGCATTAACGTACTAAGGCACAGTTAATATTTCTCATAGTGCTAACGTCTATAGGCTAGTGACTTAACGTGAGATGACCCATGTCAAGATGAACTTTTAACAGTTCAGTGTGGTTGTAGAGTGCGACCGCCTCCCTACCGGCAAGTGACGTCAGAGTGCGCATCGACCGGCGACCGCGCTCACGTCAGCGCCAACAACCTGTGCGGGGATCTCAATAGGGGCCTCATACCACGGAACCCGATGGGACAGAGCCCTAATGGCGAACCTTATCCTTTGTAAGTACCTGTTTAATAAGATTTAAGGTAAATCTAATAAAATCCTTTAAATATATACTTCTTAATATTATTCTACCGCCAAACAGCAATAAGTATTTTTGTGTTCCGGTTTGAAGGGTGAGTCAATCACTGTTACTACAGGCACGAGGGATATAACATTTTAGTTTCCAAGGTTGGTGGTGCAATGGAAGGCGAGATATAAGGAGTGGGTAATATTTCTAAGATAGATAGCTAATATTTATGAGGTGGCATCCATCAGGTGGCACATACGTACGTCCATTGCCTTCCTATGTTAAAAAAAATTGCCAAGAGCTATTTAAGATGAATAGAGTACGACATTCTGGATACATGTCTGCAGCGAGTTGATACGCAACCACACGCTGCGCTTCCTATCGCGCACGCTGCCCGTGCTGCGCGCGGACGAGGCCCTGCCGCGCGTGGCGCACGTCGCGCACGACGCGCACGATGCGCACACGAACGCGCCCGACCACGCGCTGACGGAGGTGCAGCACAACAGGTACTATATGATCGCTGGGGTATGATTTCTGAGCTGGCTGGTACATACCAACTCACAAAGATATAACATTTTGTTTTGTTATCTTGAACTAAGTAAACAGTTGTAGCGTTGGATACTCCGAGTAGGTAAAGAAGAGAATAGCGACTGATCTTATAAGTGATGACGTAACCAAAATAGTAGTTCTGAAATAAATTTATATAGATTTCTTGTAAACTAAAACTTGTCTGTACCTCATAAACAGCTTGTCTGTACCTCATAAACAGCTTGTCTGTACCTCATAAACAGCTTGTCTGTACCTCATAAACAGCTTGTCTGTACCTCATAAACAGCTTGTCTGTACCTCATAAACAGCTTGTCTGTACCTCATAAACAGCTTGTCTGTACCTCATAAACAGCTTGTCTGTACCTCATAAACAGCTTGTCTGTACCTCATAAACAGCTTGTCTGTACCTCATAAACAGCTTGTCTGTACCTCATAAACAGCTTGTCTGTACCTCATAAACAGCTTGTCTGTACCTCATAAACAGCTTGTCTGTACCTCATAAACAGCTTGTCTGTACCTCATAAACAGCTTGTCTGTACCTCATAAACAGCTTGTCTGTACCTCATAAACAGCTTGTCTGTACCTCATAAACAGCTTGTCTGTACCTCATAAACAGCTTGTCTGTACCTCATAAACAGCTTGTCTGTACCTCTCGCATTATAATCGAACAATTATTTCGTGCAGACTAGAGGAGCGCGTCAAGCGGTCGCTGTCGGACGAGGCGCCGGCCGGCGACCTGCGCATGGAGCACCGCGCGGCCGACGCGCGCGACAGCAGACACTTTTGCGACGGCGGCGGAGTGTGAGTGAGCGACACGCACACGTACACACGCAGCCACATACACACACGTAAACACACAGCCACACACACACACGTAAACACGCAGCCACACACATCCACACACGTAAACTCGCAGCCACACACACACGCATACGTACACCTGCAGACACACACACGCGCGCGTACAAACTGCTGTCGGTACGATTGTGACTATTTTTTATGATTGTGTGCCCAGAGTTTATAATTTTTTATCACATCACTTTATACGGTTAAGTTGTTCTGCGAGGATCGATAATGAAACCGCATTTATTTCTAGTTCACACAAGTTACAAAACTGCCATTCATTCAAATCTCTCTTCGATCAGAGGACGCGTGATTATAGAACATAAATAAAACAAATAACGATTAAGAACCTCTCTATATATATATATTTATTATGTAACGTGTAGCATCATAAACAAGAAACGTGTGAACATACAAAAATACTGTGTTTATAAATTTTAACCCACGATACAACACATTTTGTCTCATACATGTAATACAATAAGCGGTATTGACGTTGATCCTTTAGTATAAAATGTTTTATATAATAACTATCTCCAGAAAATCGTTAGTGACTTCAGTGGTCTAGCCAATATAACGTGTATGCAAAATATATATAACTATAAATAAATGTATCTCGATTTATAATCATATTCTAATCGTTTAAAATGTTATAAACATATTTGTGTTATAAAAAGTCCAGCACTATCTAATTTTTGTGTTAAACTATAGACCTCCTTTATGTGTTAAACTTGAACAGCCCCGAGAGTTTTGAGGTCTGAGATGACGACATCCAGAGTGTCGTGACTCGTTCCGTCTAAGATTTTGACTCGGCCGTCCTTCTCTATCTGTAAAAGAATGGTTTTTATAATGAGCGTAAATTCACTCACACTATTACTAATATATATATATATTAAAAAACCTCGTAAGATTATTTTCATAGTCATGAAATTAAACAAAGTGCACTATTAATAACAGCCATCTTACGCAGGACATGCGAAAAATATTAAGGTTTGAGAGTGAAGTAGGGAAGAGATAAAGCAAGGAGAGAGCGAAATGGAAAGAAATAATGGTATTAAGATAGAGAGAGAGGGCACGTACTTCGGCTCTATATCGGATATGTTCGGGCCACACGCACTGGTCGAAGTAGCCCTCCACGTCGGGCGGCTCGTACAGCCGGTAACAGCGACGAGACAGGCACTCGCCGTATTCTAACACGAAGTAGTATCTGAAATAGAATATTCCTTTACGTAACGATTTTATAGCTAAGCGAGTTATACTATAGCGCATTTTCATCTAATTATTGTGTTGATATTTGAATAAAGTGCTATAGGCGTAATTGTGCTAACTAGTTATGAACAAAAATGTTATTAAGTCCTACAATATACATCAGCGATGAAAATAAAAAGATCAAACTCGGTGTCGAGTATTACACAAAACGGTTACGTACCTTAAATTACAAATTTCCATGATAGGTTTATAGTTCATCACCGTAAACCCTTCCAACACGATAAACTTTTTACCGCTCACTTCTAACTTGCCCCCACTTCTATCTTCACTGAACGAATGCGCTTTATTTTCCCCTTCCACAGTCTTCATAATATCACTGAACATGGCTTGCATGTCTAGAGATGACAGTATATCGTAGTTGTTGTGCTCTAAGCCGTCACATTTAACATGATGAGGACTGTCATCGGGATAGAAATACTTATCTTGATGGAAAACATACACCGGTGTGAGCAAATTTTTTAACTTTTTGGCTAGAGTCGTTTTCCCTCCGCATGTAACACCGGATACTCCTATGATAATCCAGTTGTCCATTTTCGCGTGTGCCATTGTGATTTGAGCTCTATGTAAATATCTTAGAGATGTGGATATATGTGGTATAGAGTGAACAACATGAGTCCCCCGATGAAGAAGAAGCCCCAAACGGCACAAGCTAGTAATGCCCACTGTGGATCAGGAATGTATTTGTAGACGGCAAGATCTGGAACCGCAGAGGATTTCTTTACTAAAGTTAAATATATAATATAATATATGACTCACAGCTCGATAAGCACCTCTTCTCTTAGAAAAGTTAGGAGCTTATTCCACCATTGCAATTTGTAAATGTTTTCCTTGACTTATAAAAATTAAGCACATGGAAACTTGAAAATGATGCTTGATCGAATTTGATCCAACAACTCATGATTTTCACATATTACATTCTGGCTATGTCAATTAAGCACTTTAACTGTAGATGGTTGATTAAAATGTCACAAATAATTGTAGCAATTATGTTTATACCGCCGAGATGGCCCAGTGGTAAGAACGCGTGAATCGTGGGTTCAAACCCGGGCAAGCACCATTGAATTTTCATGTGCTTAATTTGTGATTATAATTCATCTCATGCTTTACAACATCGTAAAAACATCGTGAGGATACAACATGCAGGTTGCATGTGTCTAATTTCACTGAAATTCTGCCACATGTGTATTCCATCAACCCACATTGAAGCAGCGTGGTTAAATAAGCTCCAAACCTTCTCCTCAAAAAGAGAGAGGAGGCTTTTAGCCCAGCAGTGGGACATTCACGGGCTGTTACGATGACGATGTTTAGCCTATGTCTTACCTTCGTCTATGAAAGGATAGAAATTAATCCAAAAAACGAAAACCAGGTAAACTGTAACCGTTGTCACCAAAATCAGTTTCCCCAAAACTGCATCAGGAATGTCCATAAAAAGGCATTTCTTTTTCAACCAAATTAAAGTAAATATTTTTAAGACACTGGTTCACTATAAATTGATTTTTATATTAATGATTTTTGTTAAAGGAATTCAACTATCTCTTTAAGCAGTTCTAAGGATAATTTAACTACAAAAATAACTCTTTTCAAATTCATCAAAAGGCTCTTCTGCAAAAAGAATGGACTTCACTTCATCAACTTTAACATCAATTTTCTCTGCAAGAGGCTTGCCTTTGACTGCACGCTCTACAATCTGTAAAAAAAACAATTATTATGATTTATATTATATCTGTTAAATGTTGAATTGTAAATTATAACAAATAAGATGTACAGAGAAGATCATAACCGAAGATTACAGGTTGACCTCGGTTTAAATCAATATATATAATGCTAGTTACTTATCAATACATTGTGATGTGCTTATAATTCTCAAACATTAATGAAAATCTAATTTAGAAACATTATAATGATGTTTAGTATTCACACACATGTCAACTAACCCAGAGAAAGCAGGCAAAGGTAGTAAATGTTTACCGGCTGCTAGTTACTTATTAAATAATTTATAAAATAATCGAACAAACATTGAATTGAATTTATATAGTATGTATATCTTGCCATAGTTATTATTGAATATTTGAAAGTAAAACTTAATATATATGAACACTTTGTAGACTAGTTCAGATTCAATGTGTAATATCTAATCGGTGACTGCAACAATACAATATGACAATAAAATTGTATTCAAGATTAATCTTATCAAGTTATTTGAAGTGAATTCATGTTATAGAATGTATTTATGAAAGTGAAGGCTGGATGTATGATGATACAAGTTGAAATTAACACACAGTAAAATTATATTAAACATAAAACTAGAAAACATATTGCTTACCTGCAGTATAAGTTTTGTGACAATAATAACAAAGAAATATTCGAATATCTGTTGTTCTGACTGTTAGTTCTCTTTTTTTACGCATTCATAAAAATTAAATAATAAAGACACTTAGTATGATAACTAGCCCTCCTACCTACCTCGGTACAACCCACTATTCATTACTTTTCCTGTGAATCAGTAATCTTAGTAGTATAATAGTATTGCTGTATCCTAATCTCAAGGGTGTGTAAGTAATTAAAAGTACAATGACATTGCATCTTCAATATATAGCAAAGGCGAATTACCAAGTGGCACATTTGCTCCACTGTTTCTTTTAATAAAATAAATAATTTAAAGAGTTCTTACCTTTTCAGCCACGGCACTATCAGCTGTGGGTGTTGACAATGCTAGAAGCTTTTTTATGTTTTCTTCTACTATTTTTTCTTTTGATTTGATTATTGCCTGCTTCTGGTTTTTACTATTTTGCTTGTATGGATGACTGAAAACTAAAATTGAGAACTATTGGTATAGAAGTAAATAAATAAATCTATAAAGTAATAACTAATTTTTTAATAAAATATTTTAAAATTTAATTTATCAGTTAATGTTTCAATAATATTTCTTAATATATTTATAAGTCAATTGATAAACATAATAATCATGTGGATTGATATAATTATAAATAGAAGCAAAATTTACGCAAAACGGCTTACGTCGAAGAATTATAAATATAAAGTACTTTATGATAAGTTTATATTGTGTAACATGCGAATGATGCAATGTCTTACTACTGTACAAACCTTGACCTACGCTCTGATGCCGAGTTGGGTTTGCACGACGCTTTTTTCCTTTAATTTTGTTTTCTAGAAAAGAAGAATTCAATTAATTCTTGAGTTTAAATAATCAAGCACAAAAGTATGACATATTTATTACCTTCAGGATCCACTAAAGCAAGGGCCTGACGTACTAACGCCGAAGACATTTTAAATCATTAACACTGATAAAAACATAACAATTTTTAATAATATTTATTCTTTCTAACCTCTAAATCTACTAAATTGAAAATGTGTCCATCTGACATTTGACAACTGACAAAAATGACAATGACAACATTTTTTAAAATAAGCTCTCCGATGAATAGATCGGCTAAAGAGCTATATTTTCAGCCCAACAATAACTTTTTTATAATTGACAATTTCAATCTTAGGCAAGACATCCAAATATGAGATTTATGTCTCTTTGATGCATTTATTAATTTGCAGTTTTATGTATATTAAAAAACAAACTCCGATTATTATTTAATATCAAGGTCATGATCACGCACTGCTTGCCAAAGAATGATGAGATGTAACAATAATTATTGCTTTTATATTATAGATTTTGTATGCTGTACCGAGCTATTAATGGTGAAAGTTCGGGACCAGAACGCCGAGAAGACCCTGGAGTTGGTACTCACACACATACACCCCATTCGCCACCGCACAAATATGAAGTAATAAATTTATATTATAAAAATGTGCTTAAAAGTGTCAATAGCATATAATACATTTTGGCACAATATTTTAATGTAATACTTAAATAAAGTCTTTACTAATATTATTCACAGATTAAAAAAATACTTATGTTATTTTAAGTTATGGCTTATTACGTCACGATTAATTTGATGTAAATTATCTTACAGAGAAGATTTAGGTACTACTAATTAATAGTGCTGAATTAAGAAAATTCTCATAGGCAATAATAAGGCTACTACCCACTATTACTACTACTAAACATCGTGAGGAAACCTGCATGTGTCTAATTTCATTGAAATTTTGTCACATGTGTATCTATATATGTGTGTTCTACCAACCCGCATTGGAGCAGCGTGGTGGAATAAGCTCTAAGCCTTCTCCTCAAAAAGGGAGAGGAGGCCTTAGCCCAGCAGTGGGATATTAACAGGCTGTTACTGTACTGTACCCACTATTATAATTTACTAACATTGGTATCTTCTAGTTAGAGAGTTGTTGGTTCGTATTTTATAGATTTACATTATCATTTAAATTTATTTTTTTCCATCGTCTAGGGTCCTCCTACTCCCTGTCCTGCCCGCGTAGAGTATGCGACTCCCGTGTTCGCTCGCAACTACCAAGGAGTATGGCGCTATGTCGTACAGATACCCTACGAAGGATACTTCACACAGACCGTCGAAGTCACAAGGTATTTCCTTCTTTGATAAATCGGATCAATAACGGATGGTTAATAAGTATATAAAATTAATCGTTTAAAGAATACCAAAAGTCCCTACATAATTTAAATATAAGTTAAATTAAAGGACCGTTTGTATAAAACTGTGTATTGATCTGATGCCTCCAGATGTATGCAATCCCGCTGCCACTACCTAGAGGGCGGCTGCCTGAGCTCGCCGCGTTGGCTGTCGTTGCTCGTGGCCGAGCTGCACTACCCGCCGCCGCCCGCCGCGCCCGCGCACTCTGTACGTTCACACCCGTAACACACATATATCTGTGTATAATTTAGAGTTGGCTTTTTCTTATTTGATTCTATTGTTTCAGTATACAGACTATGATTTATGTAATACATACTTTTTTAAAACAGGATTACCAACAGTTCGCGCAGAAGCGTCTGGGTGAAACGGACAGCAGCACGGAGAAGCCGCCGCACTGTGACGGACACGATGAACTCGGCTGCTATCAGGTATTGAGTGATGACGAAAACGAGCATAACACTTTCATTGCTAAGAATCTACACATGATATTATCGTTCTACAAGTGATTGGCAAACAAGCATCATTTAACTTTCACTTTGTATGAATATTATATCAACTTACATCAATGACGGAATTTATTAAATCTGATATGTTCTTTTAAGTCGGCGATTTTGATTATTTTCATGTGATTTTTTACGATTTTAAGGTAAAAGACAGTCTAATTTTCAATTAATTGTTATTAAAATTAAATTTTTAATTAAATTATCAAAATATTTGATTTGTTAACACAATGCCACAAGACCAAGGTGTTTAACCAATGTGTCTTGCCTATACTCACCTACGGTGCCGAAACATGGACATCTACTAAGCATAGCACGCATAAAATAAAAGTGGCACAAAGGGCGATGGGGCGTGCTATGCTAGGCATCTCCGTCGTTGATCGTGTACCAAACGCGGAAATCAGACGAAAGACGAAAGTCGAAGATATTGGGAAACGTATCACGAGGTTAAAGTGGAGATGGGCTGGACACTTGGCTAGACGGGAAGACGAAAGGTGGACTAAAGTCGTCACGGAATGGTGGCATAGAGAAGCCAGGCTAGTGGGCAGGCCACCCGCCCGATGGTCAGACGATTTTTGGAAAATGGTGCTCAATGGATGCGGCTAGCACAGGACCGGGAGAATTGGCGCGCCTGTGAGGAGGCCTATGTCCAGCAGTGGATTAATGTGGGCTGATTATGATGAACTATTATAATTTCTTAACAGGTCCGTCTGTACTACGACTGGTTCCTCGTGCCAGGCTCGTGCAAGTGTTGGCGGCCAGACTACTTCGCGCGTTACGTGCGACGCAACCACCACGAGCTGTGAGCGACAAACACACACACACAGAACCGCATTCTAATGTAGACGACGAGTCATCATTATACAGCATTACGAAGTTACTAATAAACAATTATTATTTATAAAAATATTTTTTGAAATAATGATTACAGATTTAAAGATGAATTGTAGTGTCGGGATACAATTTTTTTTAAGAAATTATGAAAATCAAATTAATTATAATAAGGCTGTTCCTCGTTATATCTTCGAAATTCAAAAATTCGTTATCTTTTCTGACAAAAAGGTTCATAAATAATAGAAGTAATTATTTACTGGAACTAGTGTCGGTTTTAGTTTATTGCTCATAATAATTTACGTATTTTACCGCCTTTGATTCCAATAATACTCTAATAATATTAATTAAACCTTTTTTAAATTAAATAAATGAACTAACTGTTTGGTGCTAAGACTTTGTGACGTTAAGACTGTGTTAATTCATATGAAAAGTATTTTATATAAGGTTTTAAAGCGTATTAGACGCATGTATTCATACGCCGAAGTTCTCTAAAATAGGTTTAAAATAATAATATATTTACGAAAACATGCATTTTCGTGTTGATAGTGTAAATAAAGCTTTAGATAAAAGTATAAAGGCGCGGTGAGATCTCCGTAATTATATTATTAATTTAATATCAGTCGATACCATTGCTTTTAAACATAAGTTTTATTTATTTCATTACATTAAATTTTCTCAAAATGGTATAAGAACAATATTTTAAGATCATAAATAATTTCTTTTTTAAATAAAGCTCTATGTTGCTTACGTATTTTTCATAACAATTTTGTAATAAATTACTCAGCTCAATGTGCATTTATTGTATTTATAAATAATTATATTTAAGATAGTTCAATTAAAATGTATTTTAGTATTTAAATGTACTTATTAAATAAAGCACTTAACGAATTGATTCTTTCATTTTGTAAATAATAATGATTTTATTATATATAACATTTACCTAACTACTTTTAGTAATACAAAATAAAATACAAAGGAATGGAAACAATGGTTGTTAAAATATATACATTAGGATATTTTAAGAAATTATTTATTTGTTCATAATTTATATCCAAAGTTAGCTACCTGGGGGTATAACATCGTGATCTACTACGAGTATGTGTACAGCGACGAACGAGAGTCTACAAAAGTATAATATATTTTATGAAACTTTATCTCTACACAACCTGAATATTCCATTGACGTATTGATATATTATTTTTCATTTAAATATTATTCTGTTGTCCTGACAGGTAGACATTTGAGGATTAGTAAAATAATACTATTACAATTTATTTTATCTACTCGACTGCTTCTAATGAAACACAATTAATTAGAATGTTACTTTCATAAGAATATCAATCTTAAAGAGTATAAGCGTTTTAATAAAATTCACAGCACTCGATCAGCCATCTACATACATTCTTGAATTAACAGGATTCAGTCGCCTCGTTACGATCTTCGATGTTTATGGTGACGCTGGCTTCTGAAATGTCGATGGTCATGTCCTGAGTCGCCAGTGGGGCTGGTCCGATGTTGATACATTCGACTGAGTTGGCGATGCACTCACCGTTGCATTCGTCGGAGTCGTCTGTTTCGATATTTGTACTCGTATTATCGAAGTACGGTAACTTGTATATTCGATTACCGATCGGATTGTTCGGAAGCTGGCCGGTATCGAAGTGGTTGAATCCATTGCTGGAATGCGCTATTTCAGTCAGTTCTTCGGTCGATGTCTGAACGTTTATGAAACGCGTCGAGGTCGGCGAGTCATCGCTCTCGAACATGCTCTGCCGTTGGCCGTTGAAGAACCTAACGGACGGCGTCCCGTCCTTGGGGTTTGAGAACGCGACATAGCAGGCAGAGTACGGAGGAGGCGGCTCCTCTCTGGTGATGAGTTTGCTGCCGTCGGTTGCGCATTCGGAGTATGGCGGAGGGAGATCAGCATTGAATATGACGTCGTTGCCGGAGTCGCTTGATTCGGAAGGATAAGCATCGAATTCATTCGGAGACGTCTCCGCGTCTACACTGAGAGGGTGACGGTCTGAAAGCATGTGTGTGAGTACTACGGAAAATTAAGAGTTTTCAGTACCATACATAGTAACAACACGTCCCGAATCTCAAACACGAAGATACTTACTACTCGTAGCGAGCACGTTGGGCGTCGGCCACTCTTCGGAGCGTCTTCTGCGAGCTGCGAGACAGGAGAGTATTCATTTCAGAGATATGTTTATTATAGATACGCCTGTATTTATTACCTTCCAAGCTTTTCGTTGCATTTATATTGATGCTATCAAATTATATTTTTGTAGTTACCGACGATAAACAGTCATCAGCTCTAGCCGATATAGTTAGATAAAGATATTCTATCCTCTTGACAGATTTTCGATCACGAAAGTCGTTCTCAATGAAGACTGGCCAACTGCGTAGGGGACGTTTCAGTGCACGATTGTTGTGCTAACTTAACAAACCGCTCGGCATCTTTTTTAACAACATCTTGACAGAAAAGCCCAATAACTTTTATTGGTATGATCTGGGATTCGAACCCGGGACCTGATGATTTGCAGTCATATGGCCATTATACCAAGGAGGCGGTCAAACTAAAATGTAAGTATAGCGAGAGGCGAGCGACCCGTACAGCTCGTACAGCGCGTGTAGCTGCGCGTGAAGCAGCGGTCGGTGGCGCGCACGAGCAGCAGCGCCGCCATGAGCAGCAGCGCGCCGGCGCCCCAGCCGCGCCACGACCACCACTCGCTCGTGTGCTCCGGCCCGCCACCGCCAGCCGTCTGCGTGGGACACGGCGCCACACCATTACTATCTCGAGCTTAGCTTGGTTTCGTTAGTTTCATTTGTTAGTTCTTGGGTGAGGACTCTACGTATCGTAGAGCACCCTTTTTGTTTCCACTTTTATTCCTATATATAAATTAAAATGAATTTTGATTTATAAATTAATTATATATTTTATACAATTCTTTAGAAATTTCCTGTAATTCGATTGTTTAATCAAGATTTAACATAATTTATCTGTTGAAAACTTCCTCTCCTCTTCCTTCTCCTTAAAGTAAAAGGAACCCAGCATTTTTTTGTTTTTTATTAATAAAAATGTTTCATTCTTACTGTAATATCATTATTAAATTTTACTATATATTAAATGCTTACAATTACATTCTTCTAAATAATCTGAATAATTGATTATTAGAGGAGTGATAATACCGAGGCCTCGTGGTCCGGCAAGTGCCAGGGCGCGCCCAGCGGGCCCGGGCGCCACGAGCTGCCCGACGTGGGTTGCGCCGCCGGATCAGCTGAGTTACCAAGTCTGCAAGAAAATACAAATAATCTTAATTGTACACCATTGCAGTACAGAACAACATTTGTTTACCATTTTTCTGAATGTAATCGTTTCAGTTTTGGTACGCGCCATAACCAGTAGTGAAGTTAAGGGTACAGGAGGCCAGCAGACACATAACTTTTTTTTTATATGCGCCGGGATGGCAAATGATAGAGTCATTTGATCCACCACCCACCTGATGGTATGTTATAGAGTCCAAACGCGAAGACGGCCAGTACAGTCGGGAAGAATGTTCTGTACTAGCCGTCCCCGCCTTGCCGGCCCGCAAGATGCCTCTTCACGCCTCGTTTGAAGGAACCCGGGTTGTAAGAGGAGGGGAACACGTGAGCTGGTAAGGAATTCCATATTTTGGAAGTGCGACAAAGAAAGGAGTTGCCAAATTTCTTTGTGCGCGATGGAATTGATGTCACAGTTAGGCGGTGACATCGAGAACCAGCTCGTGTGGACTTAAGAAGGAAGGGGGAAGCAGGAGTTAGAGAGAATAATTCCTCAGAGCACTCGCCGTGATACAGTCGATAGAAACCTCGTTTAAAATTGGTTATTATATTGTAAAAATCCTAACAATGCATGTAATTTATTCAAATGAAAGAATGCAATATAACCTAATCAGTTGTCTAAGCTGGTTCGGCGTGTAGAGCAAGATCTCGGGGTGATGCACGTGCGGCCAGTCGAGCCGCGCATGCAGCTCGCGGAGCCGACGCAGCTCCTGCAATAACGTGACGTAACGTAACGTTGCCTTCGTAGTATACATTAAAAAAATCAAGCTAACTTTATTATCACACGGCAATGTTATACGATTGATTGAACTTATCAAAAGTATGGTCTACATATACTTATATATATTATAATATTTTATATACAATCTAATATTACTTCAGAGGTACAACCTTGTTTACCTGCATGTGCATCTGGTGCGCCCGCGCAGTGATCTCGCTGAGCTCCGCCAGCGTCACGCGTCCGCGCCTGCGCCGGTAGCGCTCGATTTCCGACCATACCGGCGGCACGGTCGCCTGCATCCTCTGACTGGCAACGGACTGTTTCGACAAATAAATACTGATTTGTAGCATAGCATATATACAGATCAAAGGTAAATATTACTTAAATATAATCGACAACACTAATCATGACCTTACGGATTGATGGAAGGAATGCTATTAGCTTTTCCCTTTAAATCATAAACATGTCATTACAATCATCACATTACAAAACATCAACATCATATTACAAAGGTCGCAAGGAAGGGTAAATAATTTTTATTATAGAACGCAATGTGCTTACAGGAATATTTAATTTCGCCCTTTTCGCACTTTAAAACAATGTGTTATAAAAATATTACATACAAAACGCACAGTATTATTAATAATAGAAACAACATTACTTCTAAGATTTACATCAACGTTATTTATGTTAAAGTAGCGTGTTGGTTAAATTACCGTTTGCGTCGAGCAGTAGCGCGGGCAGCCTCGCAGCCCCGTAGCGCCGCTTAATGCCCTAATGCTCAATTATGTCATATTACTAAATACGCACGCTGAGACTTTTTTTACTGTTACTTGTACATTCAAATTATTGAAGTTATTTACATTTATTTAACGAATTAGTAAACCGATGAGACAGACGGCCAATGAGAGCCGTATTGTAAGTGTTCATTACCACCACCATCTGATTGTAAATTAAATACTCTGGGATTGCTGGTTCATATGCTATATATTTAATTGAATTTAAATAAAAAGCCTGATCAAAGCCGCGGCCTTTTTCGTAAGCACCCATTTAAAATTACCTCACCTTAATATTTATTTTATTTTTGCTGCTATCCTAAATATACATTATACGAATAAATAAATACATAAAGGTTTTAACGACGCAAGCATTTTTTCGGTCAGAGTTCCGACAAGCCCATACATCCGATTATAGTCTCATGTTTTTTGAGTGCTGATCAATACAGTGCCCACAGATTTGATTTTCAAAGGTCAAAACTTATGAAAGCTGATTTATACGTTGTTTTTTTTATACTGGACCTGCAACTACGGATACAATGATCAGACAAAGTATTACCAAAATTAACTCCAGAAATTCAATTTTTTTATATTTTTTTATATTATAGGTAGGTGCACGAGCAAATGGGCCACCTGATGGTAAGTGGTCACCAACGCCCATAGACATTGGCAATGTAAGAAATGTTAACCATCGCTTACATCGCCTGGGATTGGGATAGGATTACAACCTTGGCAACTAAGATGTTATGTCCCTTGTGCCTGTAGTTACACTGGCTCATTCACCCTGCAAACCGGACCACAACAATACCAAGTACTGCTGTTTTGCGGTAGATTAATCAGATAATCTAGTGGGTGGTACCTACCCAGACGAGCTTGCACAAAGCCCTACCACCAGTAAAAGATACTTGTTCCTTCATTTAGCTTAACAAATATGTGATTCGATATTAGGGCTTGGCTTTTTACGTTTGATTGGAAAACTTCAAAATAACTCAGTAATTACAAATGAAAATTAAATTTTATAAAGCGGTTCCACTATTACGGGATCTGATTAAAATATGGAATTAAAACTACCGGTACCTCCTACGGAAGGTAAGAGTAATATTATGTCTCAAGATAGTTTTGAAATGACTAACCTGCACTAACGGGCTACGTCTGGTTTCTGTGTGGACCGCTGATGATGACGTTTTGCAAATAACTTCGGTTTGTGTGTATAAGAATATTAAATAATATATTATTCTTAATGAAATAGAAAGTGCATCAAAAGTGAAAACGAAGTTTTACATTTTTAATTCGTCGCTTTTTTATGTAAGTTTATGAGTCAAATTAATTTATTTTGTTTCTGAAGTCAGAGCGAATCTTTTTTTTAGATTCTGTGGTATTTTTTTCTGTGGTTTTATTTGAAATTCTATTATGTATTTCAACTTTATAATTTCTTAGGGTCTCCTCCCCTTTTAAGAAGAATATTTGGAGTTTATTGCACCACGCTACTTTGTGTCGGTGGATACATGCAAGATACCTCGCGATGTTTCCTTTACCGAAAAGCACATTAAAAACTCAGCGGTGCTTATCCGAACTTAATCCGGGAATGTTTCGTTAAGATCTATGTGTTCTCTCCACTTTTTTTTCCCGAACATCAATCCCCGGCCATCTCGCCTGAATAATCGGATAAACTAACTATACCACAAGCGAAATATTTGTCGTATTGTTTCTATCCTTGACAAACTAATATAATTTAGAATTTAAACGAATTAACTAAAATTAAAATTAACATATTTATACTTTTCACCTTCATGTATATATTTTTTCTTTATAGACAAAATGACTGCTGCATTTATATTTTATAGTTTAGTCTTGTAAGCTTGTTCGGTGTTCCGATATTATCGTTATTTTCCGGAAATTTAAAGTTCAACGCTCTTCTTGGAGCAATTCGATTTAAATATACAGACAATTATTCATTAGCCGCGTAGCAACCTGGTGCATATTATAAGCTTAAAGTTTATTTCGATGATAAAAATCCGTAGTTATTATTGTTCGATTTGCACAAAGGAAATATAATTTTATTCAGTTTATACGTGTCGTGTTAATCAGATTATTCGTTGTAATATTAATCCGGCAGAAACACAAAAAATTAGTGTAGCTATCTGTAATTTTGATCCGACCTTAAGGAAGGACGTTATGTCACAGTGACGTGTCTTATGTATTCTTTATGGCTGTTTCTTATATGATATGTGTAACGTGTAAACTGACTTACTATTTTTCTCAAACGACAAATATACAATAACGTTTATATGCCGTGTATGCACGGCACGGCTTACTCCACGTATTTAAAAAAAATGTAATCTAGTATGTTTATTTTTTTTTTTAACGTAAGCTTTTTTCAAATCAAAATCTGTCGTCCTTTATGCTATTATACGTTAAAAACAATATCAATTTCAATACCATTTCTCGAACCAACTGATGTTATTAGCCGCAACGCGTACGATATGACCGCACTGTTGACGTCCCTTAGCTGTATACTCTTCGTATTGACGTTTTGACCGCTCATACATCACAACACGACATTATGTACTAACATTGTATCTTTGTTTAACTTTTTTTTATAGTACATATTTTACATTAGACATTGGCGCTGTAAGAAATGTTAACCATCGCTTACATCGTCAATGTGCCACCGTGGGAACTAAGATGTTATGTCCCTTGTGCCTGTAATTACAATGGCTCACTCACCCTTCAAACCGGAATACCAGAGTACTGCTGTTTTGCGGTAGAATATCTAATGAGTGGGTGGTACCTACCCAGACGAGCTTGCACAAAGCCCTACCACAAAATTGTCTCGCGTATTTGATATTTTAAATTATCTCTTAAACTATGCAACCAAAAAACAAACTGTAAAAAATAATTGCATCTAATAAAAATTTACTTGGTGATAAAGCAATTTATTTCTAAATAGATTGACGTGTTGCATATGAAAAAACCCGTCTAATAGAAATATCACTCAATAGATTACGACACGGTCGCGGTTCCATAACTATATATTATCTCTTTAACCATTTGTCCAAATTATATGCAGTAAAAGGGAAGAGTCTTTTATTTTAAACATTTGAGACGATAAGTGTAGTTATTTTTAATAAGAATTCATAATTGTTGATAATATGACCAATAAACATGACCTAACGATTTAAATTATTTTTTTTTTATATAAAGAACTAATTTTATGACTTAAACATAAAACTTAGATATATGCTGTCGCTGACTTTTTTGTAGACATTATCAAGCTCTACAACTTTTCTCGAGAACTCAATCATATATCTCTCATCGTTAAGGCAACGTTCTTAAGAAACGTTTTCGTTACTTTGACAAATCCGACTACCACGAAAAAGTCTTTTCACTTTTCGGGTTAATATATAGCATATGACACTCACAAATAATGTGACTTTCTATTGGTAAAAGATTACCCCCTACAAACTCACAAACTTTACCTTTTTATAATATTAGAATAAATTATTAAAATCGACTCAGTAATTTTAGAGTTTATCGATTACAAACAATCAAATCATTCCTCTTTCTTACATTACGATATATATTATGATATAGATAAAGAGCGCGCTCAACGTCACTTGTTTGTGCGAAATTTTGTTTTTGAGTTAAGTTGGGCTTTACATCTTAATCCTAGACTTATTCCAACCGACACGTTCGAATAGCAGTATCAAATTACCGAATCAACTTAATCGAATGGGATTTCATCAGATTGCACTGAAAACATGTATGCCGAAAAAAAAAGTATACCGAATTGAAAAAAATACGAGTATGTCCCTAAATTAAATTAATCTAGCTGTTTACCTGCGATTTACAACCGGACAGAAAGGAAACACTTATATACAAAACACACGCAACCCTACATAGGGAGAGTTCAGCAGTGCTCTTCTGTAAAAACTCACGGCTTATGACGATACGCTATTTTCACGAGTGTGTTGTTTAAATGTTATAAGTTATCACTTACAGACGTTTGACGATTGTGTTTGCGTTGAGTTTAGACTTTGTTCTTACAGAATAACTTAACACTATCCCTGCAATGCAGGGATAGTGGTTACTAACAATTACTACTAATTAACGACAACCTGACCACAGAACAAGACTATTTATATAGACGTAACGTAGCTAAAATTTATACTTTATATACAAGAATTGATAATAATAGCGTATGTTAGAAATTCACCCATTTTTTTGTAGGTATTTTGACTAATATTGTTAAGTTATGTTTAATTCCTCCTTTAATATTTTGATAATTTATTTCAAAATATATTAAATTTTCCATTTTCGCATATAAATATGTAAATATACAAAATAATATCACCATATTATGTCGCACAGGTATACTAACATATAAGACGAGAGGTATACGGTGGTGTGACTAGCCGCTAGTGCACTAAGCATTGTAAACAAATCTGGATAAAACACACATACATATAATAGAAGAATCGAGAACAATTCACTTACAAATTGACTATTGAATAACGATATTCATTTAACCATTGCACGTAACATTGATTGCACAAATTAACGATTTCTCAAAACTCACCGAGAGCGACTCGACACCGAGCGAACACTTAACAACGGGCGACTAGAACATCACTAATGACACATGTTAACTACACTGATTAGTTAAAAACGATATTTATTGTGTATTTTGTTGAGGTTTTGCATAAAATACGTGCAACGCAAAGCGGGGTTTCAAGTAACTGTTGGGAAGGTGTTCCGCGCAGGCGCAGTGGCGGTTCACGCCGACGGCCGAACCAGATCCTTACACAACAGCGTTGTTAACTTCGCTCGTGTTAAACTCGCTGAAGTAAGCGCACTGACGACACGTCCTGCAAACAAACCCTAATGCTATGTTCGAGGTCAATCGCATTTATACATTTACGACTATATCAGTAGTCAAATAATAATTTAGCAGTTTTAGTCCACAATCACATTTTGAGGCTCTACATTCCATCAGTCATTATTATTATTATAAATTACCAGTCAGTATTATATACCCGAATTATATTTAACGGATTGTTTTAGAGTTACGAACCGTTAAAGTCTTATTCAAACATTTTTTGAGTGTTATAACCGGTCATCAGTCGGTTGCACATTGTAGGTCAGCTTAAGTTTCGATCCCGACATTGGCCTCATGTCTTACGTCGCATCTAACTCTATAGCCTCGCAGGAAATCCATATCCATTAAAGGTTTAGCGAGCGAATTTCAACTGCAGGTCATTAATTTCACACTCACCGGCCACATCGAAATAGTTTTTAATATATTTATCAGTCAACTAAATAAATACATAATTTGTATATGCTATGCAAATTTACGTTTCTTTTTCGTTAGGTAAAGTAGGTAACACAATATATAGTAATGTAACACAATAAACAAGTCAAAATAATGACATTACAATGTGTTCAAGCCGGGCAAAGCACAGTTCAGTTCTTAATTTGTATTTATACTTCATCACGTGCTCGGCGGTGAAGGAAAACGTCGTGAGGTTTTCTACATGTGTCGGATGAAATTCAGCCACATCCGTATCCATCCACTCGAATGAAGTGGCGTGGAACAGCAATGGGACCTTTACGGGCTCAAATTTGCACACACTTTTAAGTGGGGGTGGCAATACTATAGCGTGTATGTTTTATTAATTTAGATCGTGGTCAAATAACATATTTTTCTATATTTTTTTATAAGTAGATATTATGCTTTCACTCTAGGTTCAATCATCTTTCTTAGTCGAAAACCTAGGCATTTCTTTTCCACATTTTCAATTGCTTAATATCATACATTGTGCAGTCATTTTTATAATATATAAAATAAAAATAAAAAAAACAAAATATGCATTACAAATTTATAGAAATAACACGCCGTCTAAAAGATTGTGAAATTGGTTAAATATATTTTTTTTAGATTTCAATAGAATCGTATTAAAATAAGTCATTAAAATCTTTAATATATTTATTGACGAATAATTGAAAAAAAACGTTAATTTTAATTTTTTTATATTGAATATTATATGCCATATAATATACTGTTATAAATATGTCATTAGTCAGAAGTTTTACGAGTAGGAATAGTAATATTATGAGTCTAATTACATAAGAGTACGACGATGACGAGACATTGAGATGCTGGCGAGAGAGATGGAGATAGTGGAACAAGAAGAAAATGTGATGTGACGAGGGACAGAGATGGCAGATGTCGGGACGAGGATCGATGTGAGTGCGACACTCCGGCGCCTACAGCCTCCGCCGGCGGTACACCGAGCGAAACCACTAATATTGAAAATGAGAACCTACAAAGTTTTAATTTATTTTACATAGTAAATAGTAGCCTATTAATTACTGTACAATACAAGTACAATACACGGTCCAAACCAATGAGATTCTTGTTATAGTGGTGGTGATAGCTTTATTTTTAAAACGAATTTACAACCTTGAATAAAATAAGTATAACAATAAGTATATACTTAAGTCTATTTTTATACATTTTTTTTTATCGAGGTTCAAAAATGGTGGAGCTTATATGTCCGAAATTTTGTTTTATTTTTCAATAACATAACATGCGATTTCAATTATTAAAATTGCATTAGATTTATTAAAATAGACAAATCAAGTAGTTTTTCTATCGATTTCTGTTCGGTACTTTCTTATTTATATCAGTAAATCGCCTTTAGACGTTTCAACCCTCCAAGTTAACTTTAGTTCGTATTATTTGACGCACAATATAATTACCAAAATTAATATCTATTAATTTTACACGTTTCTGCAAATAAAAAATAACGTTTATGTACTTAGGTATTGCAGTGTAGATCTTTCTACACTGCAATACCTAATTGGTATGGTACCCAATTTGGTACTTTCGGAAATATTCCATGTTGTTCATGAAACTTGTTACAAGTAACAAAAACAGAAGCTGAAAAGTACTTGAAAACATTCGTTTAGCTATAGCTATAAACATTATTATTATACCATACTAGGAATTGGTTTTTCTAAATAGTTAGTGCTGTGTGTGTCACTGGCCTCACCGTCTTGAATCTCAGACGAGCTGGACCGATGGCACAACCTCCGCCAGTCTCACGCACACCACACTTCACACTATAGCGCGCAATCAGCACTCACAGCGTAATCTTAATTATTTGAAAAAAATTCACAACTTTGCAATCGATAGTGCGCGCAAAAGTGACAGTATTTCGTTTAACTAATATATCCTCGTGCTACAGTTGAATGTTATGTTTGAGTTAGTAAAAATAATTATTAATAAATAATTATATTTCGAAGTTCATTTTTTTGAAATTTGAGGTAAGTATTTTTTTTTTCAAATAAATCGAATAACTTCAATAAAATTTACATCAAAATTATATAAAAATAATAGTTATTGATAGCGAACAACGAGTCTATTATTAGTGCTGTCACCAAATAAACGAATGAATACGAATAATTACGAATACGTCCTGTTTAAAAATCGTTAAAATAGGAGAACATGTACATGTTTCAGGGCAGCATGGGCGGCATCGGGGTGGGCGCGCTGGGCGGCGCGGGTGGCGTGCTCGCGGCGGAGGTGTGCGCACCGCTGCTGCTGCTGTGCTGGTTATGTTGCTGGCCCGACGACGACCGTTCTGGTAACATGAACATGCTCTGCGTCCTGCTTGTTAACCCGCACAAACTGAATGCGTAACTTTCACTGTACCAATAAAATAAAATTCTACACTTATTATCTTATCTATCTTTTTTAAATCTGTTTATCAAGTAAGCTACTAGTATTGCTTTGCTGATTATTTTATGATATTATAGAATACGTATTCTTTGTCATGGTAACTAATATTTAAATATGTATAATGCATGTTTTATATGTATATATGTAATATTGTATTTATGCAAATATACCAGAAAATATATTATTTTTTACAGATTCTAGCTCTGAAAAGTATCCTCAAAAGCCTGTTATATCTAACGGTAAATAATATAGTTAATTGCTTATATAGTAGAGGTGTATGAGTTTGTAAAATGATATTATTTTATATTATTGTCTATTAAACTTTAAGTTTTTGATAACTCATAAAATAATTACTGCGTAAAACAATCTATTTAATAATTATTAATTTTGGAGTTCGTGTCATCGTCTAAGAATGAATAAAGAGTGCATTTAATCTGTCGAACTGTCAATATTTTTCCGCTTTTATTTTTAGATTTTTATTTTTCATCTGTCTAATAAATTTATTTCGTGTTTATTTGAAACGGCCTAACGGTTTGGCTCCACTTTTGTATTTAGATAAGGTTTTGATTTTTGAGTTTATCTATATGGGTGTCTTTCTAGTAATGCGATTTGTGTCTTTTTTTGTTAGTTAATAACGACTGGGTGAATTTTAATGGACGACATGGCAAACGTGTCGCGGTAACAGATTTTAAATATTTTTAATAAAAAATATATGGTATTAATTTTTATGTAAAATAAAATTTATATTCGCGGTAAAGAAAAACATCACATCGAAAGATTAGTTATACATATGTAAGCTGTATTTATCAGCCACATGTGTGTCCAAGTTTCAACATAGTGGAGCAGCGTGGTGGAATAAACTCTAAGCTTTGACTTAAAGAAAGGAAATTTACACAATTGACTTTTTTAATTTTTTCATTCATAGAATCTTTTGTACATTGCAGAGTCAAATTCACGACAACGCTCGAACGAATTGTTCGCGAGACGCTTTGGAAGTAGCGCGGTGTCCTTACACACGCCCAGCACCTCTGGTAACTAAATCATTACCACTTTACTATTTATTACCTTCAGTTTAGTGCTACTTTTTTAAATTTTTTTTTATATTCGCCGGGAGGGCAAATGGCTCTACTCCACCTGATGGTAAGTGGTAGTCGAGTCCAAACGCGACGACGGCCAGTACAGACGGGAATACCGTTCTGCACTAGCCGCCTTCGCCTTGCCGGCCCGCAAGATGCCTCTTCACGCCTCGTTTGAAGGAACCCGGGTTGTAAGAGGAGGGGAACACGTGAGCTGGTAAGGAATTCCATTTTTTGGAAGTGCGACAAAGAAAGGAGTTGCCAAATTTCTTTGTTCGCGATGGAATTGATGTCACAGTTAGGCGGTAACATCGAGAACCAGCTCGCGTGGACTTAAGAAGGATGGGGAAAGCAGGAATTAGAGAGAATAATTCCTCAGAGCACTCGCCGTGATACATTCGATAGAAAGCGCTCAGTGCTGCTATCTCGCGACGCAATTTTTACAATTGCGTCGCGAGATAGCAGCGGATAGGAGAGGTTCAAGGGTGTTTGTGACTTTTATGTCTCCAATAATGCGTACGGCACGTCGCTGCAACCGGTCCAAGGCCTCCAGTAGGTACTTAGCGGAGCCATCCCAAAGGTGCGAGCAATATTCCACGCAAGACCGTACCTGTGTTTTGTACAGCAGGCACAGTTGTTGTGGCGTGAAAAAACGCCGCACCTTGTTCAGAACTCCGAGTTTCCGTGAAGCTATTTTTATAACAGCCTTGTTATAATCCCTTGGACTAAGGTCGCAGCGAACATCAATCCCCAGCATGGTGATTTTGCTTTGTATCACCAGCGGAGTACCACAGAGGGAGGGAAGAGGGAAAAATGCTGACTTTTTCGCTGTGAGAGCGCATCCCTGTGTTTTCTTGGCTCAACAAAATTATCAGAACCCCATTTGGCGATGAGCTCTAACGACCTATCGAGTTCAATGACAAGATTCTCCCGCCTCTCCTCAATTTCCGCTCGCCTAGCCACTGCGCGTCCGTGGTATCCACCATGCACTGTACTATCGTCTGCATAGCAATGTATGTTCCCAAGAGAGAGCATGTCATTGATATGCAAAAGAAAGAGTGTGGGAGATAGCACAGATCCCTGGGGGACCCCAGCATTCACTACATAGAATTGCGAAGCGCAACCATCAACTAAAACACGAAGGCTACGCTTGTGTAGGAAGCTGGCAATCCAGGTGCATAGCTGAGCAGGCAGACCATATGCCGGCAGCTTGGAGAGAAGACTTCTGTGCCAGACCCTGTCGAAAGCCTTGGACATATCGAGGCTGACAGCCAACGATTCTCCGTGCTTGTCGATAGCTTCACCCCAGAGGTGTGTTACGTACGCTAGAAGATCACCTGTGGACCGTTTTGGTCGAAACCCGTACTGACGATCATTAATTAGACAGTGATCTTCTAGGTAATGGATCAGTTGGTTGTTTAAAATCCGTTCCATCACCTTACAAAGTACTGAGGTGATAGCTATTGGCCGATAATTTGCCGGGTCAGACCGATCCTCTTTCTTTGGAAACCGCTTGCACATTAGCTCTTCTCCAAGCCTCCGGCACACATCCCGAAGAGAGAGAAAGTTGGAACAGGCGCGTTAACACAGGAGATAGCTCCGCTGCGCACTTCTTCAGCACTATGGCTGGTATTCCATCGGGACCGCTAGCTTTATAATGAAGGTAAGCGGGCAGATGGGTCACTTAGTGGTGAGTGATCACGACCACCCATAGATTTCGGCGCTGATAGAAATATTAACCATTCCCAACATCACCAATGAGCCATCAACATTGCGAACTAAAATGTTATATCAATTGCGCGTGTAGTAACACTGGCTTACCATTCAAACCGGAACATAACAATACTAAGTACTCCTGTTCGGTTACTCATCAAATCCTTATATTTTACTATATACACTCTTTTGTATGACTGTGAGGTATTCTATTTAAGATACCTAATTTTAAGCAAATTTCAGGAATTTAAAACTTTTTTTAAATTCACCTAACAACTACATTCGTTTCTATTTATCACATAAATTAAAAAACTAATTTTTATTTCTAGGTCACACGAAACAGCCACTGTCTTCTCACAGGAGTCACGAGGAGATTCGGTGCAGACGAAAATCGCATTTGGAGCCAGCTGATCCAGACGCCCGCTACCATTCCGCGCCCAGCGTCATTGACGAAGTCATACACAGAAGAGACTGGGAACGATCTACCAAAGATCTCTACATACCCCTAAAGTCGGACAATGAATTCTCCAACGCGAGCGACGTCTCCGATATATCAGATAAAGAGGAATCCCTGGAAGAGACCACGGATAAAGTAGTCGTTAGAACCTGCAAGAAACATTACAAGAACATTAAATCTTCCCGTAAAAAAGATCTCAACAAAGAATCACTGAACGATGACATCAAAGACCAGGACGCCACTGAGAGTGTGACTAACTTTTATATCGGTGATGCGACGGACACCACGAGCCCAAACGAGAACACTAACGAAATAAAAGCGGACGATAAAGTTAAGAAACCGTATAAAGCAAAGGAAGCTAAACAATGTCTGAACGAATCTATTAGGAGCAAAGATATAGGCCGGAACAGACAGCCACTGGTGCCTTTGACGGAGTTCCAAGTGGCTGGCTTTGAACTACATGACATCGATGATGTGGAGCTGGACCGATCTGGCGCAATGCATCACACTGTTGAATCTCGTTCCAGTTCATACAACACTCATACCATACCGGCGCCACCGCCTTCCGTAGGTAAGTTTATATAAAATACTTACTCGCTGGAAAATATAACGAAATTAAATAAGGTCGCCTTAATAATAATAATCATTTATTTCAGATTAAAAATCAATACACTTGTTAGTTACAAATTTCTTACATTATGTAAGTAGATACAGATAAAATGAATTGAAATTAAATAAAATTAAAACTAAATTAAAGCTAATAACATAAAATCGTATTAAATAAAATTGACCTAATTAAATTGAATTAAAAATTAAATTTAAATTAATGCCTAGCGTCGAAGGTATAATTCGTATCAAAATTTAAAATATCTTATTCTATCTTTAAATAAAGTTAAATATTATCCAGTTTTTAATTATTTATTTGATGGTGTTAATAATCAGCTATCGATCTATCGATCTATCGGCACAGAGGCGGTGGGGTACGAGTGGGAGGCGTCGTACATGGAGGAGAGCGGCGCGGCGGGCGTGTGGCGCGCGCCGGGCGCGGGCTGGGCGCGCGCGCGGCACGCCAGCGCCGGCGACGTGCTCGCGCCCGCGCGCCGCCCGCAGTCCGGCGCGCTCTCCGGTGAGCGGACGTGCCACATCCTTGAAATACCTAATATTAAAAAAAATTCAATACTCGTATTGATTGATGTGTTCCGGCTTGTAGTGTGAGTGATCAGTGTAATTACAGATATAATTAGTATAACATCTTGTATCCCGTGAACGGCGGCGTTGGAACGGTTTCTATTTTTTGCAGTGCCAGTGATGAGCCTTCCTAAAAAATTATAAAAAAGTTTGCTCAGTTAATAAGACGAAAGCAAGAAGTCGTGCCCAAAGTAGTCGCAATCCAATGTTGTGGCTATTAAGCATTATGAAGAAGATATTTTAAAAATAATTACATAATTACTTACTTGTACTTATATCCCAAATATTTTGGAGTCGGTGACAAGCTGTTGTTGGTAGCCGCCTAATATCAACCTTCTCTAAGAGTTATTTTGCTGGTGCGTTGGTTCCTGAGGATAGTTAAGACGCTTGCATACTCGATTGATATAACATATATATTTTTCTATAGAATAGGAAGGCGGACGAGCGTATGAGCCACCTGATGGTAAGTGGTCACCAACGCCCATAGACATTGGCAATGTAAGAAATGTTTACTATCGTTTACATCACCAATGCGCCACCAACCTTCGGAACTAAGATGTTATGTCCCTTGTGCCTGTAAATGTACTGGCTCACTCACCCTTCAAACCGGAACACAACAATACCAAAGTACTGCTGTTTTGCGGTAGAATATCTGATGAGTGGATGGTATCTACCCAGACGAGCTTGCACAAAGCTCTACCACTAGTAAAATGCACACATATGCACTTAACAAAGTCCACAAGTGGCTTTTACTACATCCAGGTGTATTTAATGCTGGATTCCATTCCGCCGGAACCGTTAAATAGTATAATTTGTATGCTTAGTCAACCTTAAGAAATATTTTTCCTAATTTAATTCAATGTTCTAGAGAGTGATCTAGACTTCGAGCTGGAAGGCTGTGACGATCCCCCACCCGCCTACGACGAGGTCGAACTGTTGGCTTCCTTGGATAGGAAGGAGACGGCTATATAGACGTCTCATACTTGGCTTGTACATGTCTTTAGTAGTCATCGGGTGTCCCTGGTTTGATTAAATTGTAAAAATTGGAACCAATTGTAGTAAATGAATTAATTTAAAGTTTCACTAAATTCGGTACTTTGAATTGTTTTCAGTTAAGTTTCTTTTACTAGTTTTTTAATTAATTTAACTTTTTTTCACATAAGGAATAAATTTCCAAAATAAGTATTTATTTACTATTTTTCATCTCGGACATCAATTAGAAGACTGTAAGCCTAATATCGTGAATTTTATTTAGCTTTTAAAAAACAGTATTGAAATATAATATGCCCAACGTATGATAATTGTGTAATATCTAAACTCTAGTCATTTAAAAGATGGAGTACACGTTCACTTGTTGTTAAGGATATATATAAAAGTTCGTTAAATGTTCAATATCTCGAATAGTTTTAAATAAACAGAAAACGTAACATAAAAAGCTTATAACTAACGGATTTGTAACTGATAAAAGATAGTTTGGTACTAAGTACTTTAAGTACAGTCACTATTATTATAATAAATGTATGCGAATAATATTAATGAGAAATGAGAGTATTTTTGAAATAAGATTATTTTTATAATTTACCGGGTGCTATTAATAGTCTATTAATGATATCACGCTCGTTCGTCTCCGAGTACCAGAGATTACTTTCTGTTAATTTCTAAAGCTGTGGTTTCTTGTGAGCTTAATGCACCTCTGATTCTAGTCAATTACCAAATATAAATATATGAGGAACATTACCATTGCTTTCGGTTTTAATTAAACTTTTTATACTTATTTAAATTATTGGATGGAAGTACGTATTTCGCAAATTGTTTAGGCGTATACAATTGTTCGACTTTATTTACTATCGTACTGAATGCATGTATTTTTTTTAAATATATAGTGAATGCTTTTACTTTTTTGATAAAACTATAAGATACATTGATTGATGTTTTTTTTTTTTACATTAGACAATATTTGTTTGTATCAGAGAATTTTGTCGTTCTTTTTCTTGTGATTGTATTACGATTATTGCTTTGTCGACGTTGTATTATGATGTAATAAAGTTGAATGTTCACAACGTGATTTCTGTGTTTTCATTTAGAGCATCCTAACTTTTAAGTGGATGAAATTTTGTATTATGGATTTAAAAAAAAGTAGGAAATTAATACTCTTTGATGTAATAGAAAGTTTGTGTTAATAACAACAACAACAATAACAGCCTGTTAATGTCCCACTGCTGGGCTAAGGCGCCCTCTCCCTTTTTTTTTTGAGGAGAAGATTTTGGAGCTTATTCCACCACGCTGCTCCAATGCGGGTTTTTGGTTTCATTTCAATGAAATTAGACACATGCAGGTTTGCTCACGACGTTTTCCTTCACCGTTAAGCACGAGATGAATTATAAACACAAATTTAGCACATGAAAATTCAGTGGTGCTTCCAGGGCAAGCACCATTTAAACCCACGATCATCGCTTAAGATTCACGCCTTCTAACCACTAGATCATCTCGTTTTTTTAGCGTTAGTAAAGTTTAATGTTATTAAAATCTGTTGGAAAATAATTTATTCATCAGTTGGTCCATAACTATTTCTGTTAAATGGGGTCAACGGGTGTATAACATTGTTTTATGTATGTCACTTGTGACTGCAGTATTGATATGAAGACACAATGAGACGTATTATAATTTTGCATGAAAGAATTAAAAAGATCGAAGAAAAAACGTATATTTGAAAAGATTTTATTTAAAAATAAATAAATTAGAGTAAATATTTTGGCACATGAGACATTTTACTAATACATTGATTCATAGCAAAGTATTTACGATCTAGACGGTATATATAGAGGTATCGTAGCGGTAAATATTTCATATAGACTTCTACAAAAACAACGCTTAGTACATAGTGAATACATAGTTTATCACAGGTCACTAGACAAAGACGAAGCTATGTGAAAGCCCCACACAAAAGCGATCCTTAAGACGCTAGACGGAGAGTCTACTGCATTTCCATATAATTTAAAACAGTTATATGTAATGCGTTATGTCAAATATAGTATAATAATATCTAATATGTAATTAATATTTGAAACATAACAGTAATGTTCAGCTTATATAGTTCTTTGGTAGCAATTTTACGACAAATAAAGCAAATTCTTGGACAGAATTTAATGGACGTCGCCGTTTGTATAATTCCTCTTCTTTCGTTCATTTAATCATCTTCACGCGTACGTATGACTAACATTTATTAAGAAAGCTAAATGTACTATCACCGACATTAAAAATATTCCTGCAAAAGCTACCACTATCCTACATACAGTCTGTCAATTCATTCTCAGTTTAATTTACAAAAATAAACAAGATTATTCAAAGATTTCAACATATTGGTGGTGGATGGTTTTCAATGCATTTTCGATATTTGAATCGTTAACACACCTGGGAATGTGTTCTGATGCTACAGCGGGAGGTTTAAAATAGTTGGATACTCCAAAACGCATTCAAATTTTTCATTAACAAAAGAACACGAAATAAATTTCAATACTTTTGTATTTAACAAATCATCTGCCGGAGCAATGCGAAGCACTAAGCTTTGTCATTTCAAATATTCTTTAACATTAATAAATAGTTTTCGTAACACCGTCCATTATACCATGGTCCCTCTTCTGAGGCATATAGACATAAATACTTCTGGGGATATACCGCGGATAAAGTATGTGCTAAATATATAATATTTGTAATATTCCTATCATATAAAATAATATAAAATCCGTTCGAAAGTAAAGGTGAATATAACTTCACAATATAAATATTTTTATCCACAACAAACAATTATTTCAAAACTTAAAGTCTTCGCTTTAAATAATTCTTCTTTTTATAAAAATGACATTAAGTTCTATCTAAATTACAACACTGACGGCGTCCGGCGCGCGGGTCGCGCTCACTGGGCGCCCCGCGGCACGAGGCGCGGCGCGGGCAGCGAGCCGGCGCGCGGGAACACGGTGTCCGTGTGCGCGGGCGGCAGCTGGCACAAGCGCGCCATCGCCGTGGCGCTCTCTCGAACACCTAGGCCCAAACTCGTTTTGACTGAGGCATTTTAATTCTATACCATACTTTTGTTGTGAAAGTTTCAAAGTACAGTTCTCTTTATTTTGATGCGCGAGCATAATTCGTTAAAACAAATTCGTAGGCAAAGCCTCTCACGCGTTACCAGTGTGTTCGAACCGAACACACTTTTACAGACAGACTTAACTTACAAAATGAAAGATGTTCAGCAGTCTACCTCTGTACGTTACCGACCTGGCTGCACTGGATAAGCGACAGGCTTCGGCAGGGGTGGCGGTGGTCGCACCGATTTTACCGGCTCCGGGAGCGGCTGCTGCGCCAACTCTGTGGAACGAAATATGTACTGAGTAAAAACAAATCCAATTATTGTAAGTTTTAGTTAAATTTATTTATTAGTTTAAGTTTCCTTACCTTTAACTCTACGAATGCAGAAATATATAAAGTAGCAGCACAGCAACAGCAGTAAGGTGAGCACGCCGGCCAGCGCCACGTAGTAGGCGGTGTGGGAGGGCGGACGCGCGCCGCGCACCGACCCCATCACTCCGCTGGGCGGTACTTCGAGTTGAACTACTGTAAGTACAATTATAGGTACCTAGCGACTAGCTAGATATTTTACCGCTAAACAGCAATATGTCGTTATTTTATTATATTTTACTGGTGATAGAGCTTTGTGCAAGCTCGTCTGGGTAGGTACCACCCACTCATCAGATATTCTACCGCAAAACAGCAGTACTTGGTATTGTTGTGTTTCGGTTTGAAGGGTGAGTGAGCCAGTGTAATTACAGGCACAAGGGACATAACATCTTAGTTCCCAAGGTTGGTGGCGCATTGGTGATGTAAGCGATGGTTAACATTTCTTACAATGCCAATGTCTATGGGCGTTGGTGACCACTTACTATCAGGTGGCCCATATGCTCGTCCGCCTTCCTATTCTATTTATAAAAAATATATATATTGGGTTGTTGACACTTGTTTTAGTGTAAGTAGTTACTCATACTTGTTATCTTTTAAAACGCAAATGTTTTTGAACAAACTGATCAATGATTTAATAATCTGGTCCGTCTTGTTTTTAGGTGGTTGTAATTTATTTTCTAGTTTATTAAACTGTTTACTTCAATAGCAACTTACAAGTGCCGCGAGTGCGCTCCTCGTGTCGGCTAGCACATTTGTCTCCGTTTTTTCATAACTATTTCGTTCTCATACCTTGTCTCACATCTCATCAAGCTATTCACAGATATAGGCACTTCGAAAATTCATTTTTTTATTTAAGATTATTTTTAATCTTAAAATACAAAACTAAGTCAGCAAATGTATGCCAAATCATCAAAAATATACATAATTTATTAAAATATCGAATGTACTGTGAGGCAAGCTACACGTCTCGCTAGATATTTGTGTTCTCCTATAGAGCTGAGTGACTTAGTGTCAAGTGATGGGGGCAGTGCGTGTGGGTTCGGCGAGACGCGCAACAATTGTCAGCGACGCTCCGGCGCCGCGACGCCTTGCGATCAGGGTTGGCAGATTAGCATAAATCAGAATATTTCCGAATTTAATTTATATTGAAAAATTACAAAACAGAAATTTCGAATTTGAATATAAATTTTCACTGTTTTTTTCTTATTACTTTTAGGAATCGAGCAAACGGAAGTGAAAGTAGCTCCTGGTAAGTGGTGGTTCATGGTACATTCGCCCATGTACACTTTCTTTGCGCTCTCTACAATGGAATGTGAGATGTACATAAATATACATGTGCATGTAGTTATATTCTCCCTTAAATTCGAAACACTCAACACAGACTTTAACATTTTGTCGGTACAATTATGAATAAACTCGACGGCGTTAATAAAATTGTCTTTTTGGTTTTTTTGTACGAACATTTGAATTCACATTCGCCACCATTGGGATGCGTTTAGCGAGATCAAACGTAATACATACAATATACATACACGACTACATGCTCAAATTGCAAATCACTAACCCTGCGAACATTTGGCACGCGTTGAACCGTGCAGCGAAAATGAGGATCCCCGTGGATGGTATATGGAACTGCGCAAATAGCGAGTATTATATATATTTTTTATTTTTAACATTGTAATATGTAGTTGTACCCCAACCCCTACATGTGGTTAAGAGGATACGGCGTCAAGAAGTCGCCGGCGACGGACGCATGCGCAGCGCGCACCATGGATCATCAGCCAGCTGAGGAAAACGTCGCTGAAAGCACTAACAGGGGACAAAGAACTCAAAAATTGAATCAGCGACGTCTACATGTAATTATGTAATTGTTTCCTGAATTATTTAAGACACTGATATACTATTAATCCCTAGAATATTTTTAGCTCTTCTGCAACAAAACAAAGAGAGGTCTCAAGTCGCTTACTTGATTACTTTGGTAAGCTAGACGGCTATGCATGTGTTGGGTTTATGTCTGCGATTAGTACGTATAACGTGCAGTTAGCGATAAACAAGACTAAAAACTTTTGTGATAATAATACAGATGTTTTCTATAGCTGATTATTCTGAGGTAATGATAGAAAGAAAGGAAAGACAAAAACTTTATTGAGGTCAAAATAGTAAAGTATGAACTAAATAATCTAACAAAAACGGGTCAAAAATATAATATAACATAAAAAAATATGCGTCTTTCTGCACCGGTGGTGCAGGTGGTGGTGATTTGAATTGACTGGACGAGGTGTCCCATTATGACACAAGTTTATAGTAACGACCTGTGTTGATGTAACATTGAAATATAAATTCCAGCGAATCTCATAAAAATAGATGACATAGAATTAATCTACAATTGTAGCTCTTAAGGCCAATATAAATAAATATGAATGCAAAGTTTGGCATATTTCGCAGATTTAACGGATGACTCACACGATCTGGCTGTATAAGTAAAACAGTAGTCATGTCTTGTTTGTAGGCTATAGTTATAAATTGGGTCAACAATAATGGTCTGAGAGTTGTCGAGCTAAAGTAATAAATACCCAGCTTACAAGATACGGGCCATATGATACTGAATAAATAACGACGTTCGATACTGAATAAATAACGTTAACACCGAGTTTAGAATTTATCACCATAGTTTGTCCATATTAGCTAAAAACGTACTTATTTTTTATATCGTCATGGCACATAACGCCACGCTATATAATGATACGCTATATATCGCCACGCCACACGAGACCAGACAAACCAACCCAAGCCCAAGCCAAGCCCAGCCATGCCATGCCACGACAGTTAAAGCCGGTACTGTCCACCAAGCCCGCCTGTAACCATTACTGGCGTCACATTGGAGTGACAACAGAAAATAATACCCGATCGGCTCATTTCGGAACGGCATTCGTTTTTGTACAAAAATGTTGCTATGGTAAACAAAATAACGAATGAGATGATGTGCCATGACAACGAAAAATAACCTAATCCTTACCTTACCTGGCGCTTCAATCATCGGAGTACAAGTGGTGGCCAATGGCGATGGAAACAATGTCTGCACAGCGCCACATCATTATGAATCGCAAGGAGTTTCCTACTCGTTACCAGCTACATTGATTCGAGGTGGTGAAGGCTACATGAAGGTTATTAATACTGGAAGCAAAGATGTCAATTGGAAAGCCGGTGAGCAGACAGCTGTGACGAATCAGCCAACCAGCCAAGTCAGGTGAATCCAGCCAAGCCATTCTTGTCTAAAATCTTGCAGAAACGTAAACCAAACCAAACTCTTTAGTGACTAGAGTTTCAAATTTATGTGGTCTTATAATTCTTATTTTTTTATGATCTCAAAAAATCTTCAAAAAAATGAATTTATTACAAATTTTTAAAGTTACGAGTTCTTAAATTCTTTTCTGGAGCGAACGATCGACGCGTGACGTCACATCGCCGAACGTTGCTCGCCCATACAATTTCGCCTAAATTTTCGCGTTATTCTTGATTTTATTTCTATTTCGGTTAGTATAAAAAATCTTTCATATATTTATTATACAGTACCATAGCATACTAATTTAACAAATAGAACTCAGGAAAAATACTTTTTCTACATATATTATCAACAAAAACAAGTAGATATTTTCGTGATGAGCATTTTAATACGAGTACCTTAGTAGTGAAATTTGTCGTATTTACAAGTTTTTAGTTTGAGGATCAAACATTTAATTTTTACAGGCTAGTTATAAGTATTCGTTTAATATAAACATAATTCAGAATGTTCTTAATACGGCCTTGTTACGTTGATTACCCACAATATTGTCATAAGAGTTTGTATCGATGAAAATTGCATTTCAATGTTAATCTTAGGTTTATTGTTAATCTTGAAGATGATTTGTGAACAACGCCGTATCGGCAATGATATATTTTGGAAAAATCATTAATGACTGTGACCCATTGAAATTGATTTTTACCAAATTATGTTTCTTTGAAAGTCAAATACGTAGTCTACTATAGTTCATATGATACAAGTGTCATTTAAATAGACTTATAAGGGGACTTTTGAATCGCCATGTTACACTATATAATTAAACGTAAAGCTGCCATCTACTCTTCTTCTTCTGTATTTTAATGACATGTGCAAATTAGCATCATTCAATGTTGGCAGACGACAGCACTGTAGACGCCTTAAATACCGCCTTATATACCACTAATATTAGTCGGGAACACGTCGATGAGTATAAAATGTGTCTGAAATAACAATTTTTTATTAACCAAAGCTTGAGATTGGGGCCAACCAAACTTGGTACAACTCAACCCCAATACGATACAAGTTTGAGCTATGACTTCTAGAATGACACCTTTTGTCATATCCCCATTTCGAGAATACCGCCTCGCTACCAAATCCAGTATCAGGACGTTAGGTTCCGCCGTCTATTGGAAGGTGAAGCCAAATTAGCCTAAAAGCTTTGTGTGCTCAACAAGATAAGTCAGTACTTCACGTCAGCTCCTCGCCTAAAATTCTACAAGGCGAAAACTCAGCCCCAAATGGAATACTGCTCTCATCTCTGGGCGGGAGAGATGATATCACTCTGCGTCTTCTATCGCATCTTTTACGGAGAATGCTCTGAGGAACTGTTTAGATTGATCCCATGCGCTGAATTTTACCACCGGACATCGCGTCTATATTCTAAATTCCATCCATACCATCTCGATGTCTGAAAATCCACTATTACAGCTCAATTTTTAAAGCATTTCCTGCCATTTCTGCGGAACCATATTACCCGGCGACTTTTCCGAACCGTTATGACATAGAAACCTTCAAGAAAAGCCTAAGCTTCCTCATTCCTTTAAGGCCTACAACGCACCTGCAAGCACTCCGGTGTTGCTGTCCTTGGACAGTGGTAATCACTTTCCATCAGGAAAGCCTCCTGCCTGTTGTGACCAATGACATAGTAAGTTTGCATCCTTCACATTCGAGATTGTTAATTTTATTTGCACTTTTTATTAGAGGAAAATTTACAATAATATGCCGTGGCTCTATATCGTAACTATCGCGCCCCGAACTGTGTACGTAAAATTAAAACGTAAGAAATGTATATTATATTCTATATCGATATTATCTTCTATCGAAAGCGGAAAGCACTCGTATCTCTACAAGAAGAGTACGTGCGGACTTATTGCCGATCACAGTTATGATCAACTGCATTAACAAAATATTAAAATAAACAATAATAATAAGCTCACTAATATATTTCGAGTGATTTGTGGAAGAATCCGCAATCATAAGATCGACTTTCGATAGATTATTTGTTAGTCTCCGTGAAAATGCTGCTCTTATTTTAGCATAAAACAATATATTAATAATCGTTATTATTATAATAATAAAGTAAAAGAACATATGTGGGGCGTCAAATCACAAAGAAGGATAAAGTAAATACAAAATTATCAACGCGCGTATCGCAAGAGTCGCCCGCAATAACGAACCGGCGATGTGACGTCACAGTCAAAACTCGGAAAAAAAAAGTTTACATGATATAATCATAATTTTTTCAGATGTTATTATAATCGTGTAAAGATTATTTTAGTACAAAAAAATAATATTTATTTTAATTTACATCTTCCTAATTCCGTCTGCCTACATTTTAAGTCACGAATGACAACTAATAATAGTATAGGCGGGTAGCTGTAGCCGAAATCAGTAAAGAAAGGTTAAATGAAAACGAACGGAATTGTTTAATAAATTTATTATTACAATATATGTTGGCTATAACTGACGCATTCACGAAATTTGTAATCGCGGAGTGTACTCGGACAGTCATTCGTTTTTGTACAAAAATGTTGCTATGGCAACCAAAATAACGGATGAGATGATGTGGCCATGACAACGGAAAATAACTGTGTGAATTGGAAAATTATCAAGATATAAATATACTTTCGATTATTGAAATATTGTTATCATTATTACCTCTCCGTTTCTATATATTGTATCTACTCAATGGTACGAAATGGTAGTCATCCCCTCCTCGAGGTTTTGTGCATATTCCACCACGCTGCTCCTTTCCGGGTTGATGGACAAACATGTAATTGATCTTTATCCGACTCATACAAATATCCTCACGATGTTTACGTTTACCGCCGAGCATGAATGAATTAAACTCAAATTAAGCTCAAATTAAGCACATCAAAATTTAGTGTGCTTACCCGAATTTGAACCCGTAATTATCGCATACAGAAAGTTAAGTGCCACTAGATGAAATTATTATTAAAAAAAGGATGCAACTTGCCGATTATGAAAAATATTGAGTCTCCCAATCTGTATTGAAGGCTGGAGGCGTGGTATATTTAAAGAAATGTGAGGAGCGCGTTACACAGCACTAGGAAGGAACTAAAAACATAGGGAGGGAGGTAGGTTTCCAACCAACACCCTTCAACTCCAAGTTGAAGGGTGTTGTACAATGGCTGCGAAATAAAAGTCTTACGCTTAAGAGAAATTGGTTTAATTTACATACAAAATAAACTCTCAGTCGTTGAAGTGAATTACAGAAATGCACCAATCTACTACACGTTGTATGATACACGTGATACGCACCAAAGTCGCCCAACAAGTGTGTAGACACGGAGACGTGGAGCGACTTGTCAGGTTAAAATGACGGTGAATACGGTACTGCCTGTTACACCAACATTAATCATATAACAATCCAACGACTTTGATGTCGGCAACTGGTAACATTAAATAATAATAACAGGTAAGGAAAAAATATTCGTTACTTGTGGTTTTCATTTTGCTAAATGTTTTCCTTATACTACATAAATAAATAATATTTATCATATATTGCAATTTCCAGTTTCGGTAAATTGTATTATTTTTAGGATGACAGACGAGCAATCAGGTCATCTATGTGGTAAGTGCTCACCAGCGGCCGTAGACGCCGGTCACCGACACACCGGCACCAAGGGACACACTCCACGCACTGGCAATGCGGTCCTGTTATTACGTCACCGCTGGTGCAAGGTGACCGTTAAATGTAGAGAACGTTCAGTGATATTAGTTAAAAATACAAAAGTATTAAGTTGGTAAACAATCCCAAGAAATGAGAAGCGTTGATAACGAACTATGATATGATTCAGACAAGCCGAGAGCCGATTTGTAGCGCACCGTTGTTATGCTACGGTTTGCCAATACTTTGAGCGCCGTCGTTCTCGGCCTGACATATTTATGTTTTATTTTAAATTTTATATATTTTGGCAAATGTGGACTTGTAGAATAATTACGTAAATATCAACGTCTATTTCATAATAATGTATCTGTTTTACTTATATTATTTAAAATGTCTAAGAAATATAAATGTTTTATTGTACTTAGATGCGTAACAAAATATAAATTTTATAGATTTTTGAATGTAAGAAAAACACATGTCGACTCGCATTAAATGATATAAAATACAATATATCAAACATTTATTCTGATAACATATCTTTAAATGAATAACAAATAACGCATTATTTATAGTAAATAAGGATGGTACATATTTAGCGAGAGTGACCGCGAGGGTAGCAAACAGCTGACCAGGTAACACTTCATCGTCTTCGTCACGACAAGACACACTGACAGTGACGTCACACTCAGTTATGATGTTCGCTTGTAGCGGTACGTGCGTGTGTGTGTGTGTTTGTGTTTGTGTGTGTCTCTTCATGAGAAGCTGAGGAAGATGCGGTTGCTCCTAACTAAACTATTTTATATAATTCTATCTATGGGACAAGAGCAATGTTGTGAGCGCTCAATATATTACATTTTCTTAGTATATTAGGAAATAAAGCGCACCATGAACGTCGACTCGGATATTGAACTGCGACGTTTTAATCATTATCTACAATATTATTAAGATATAAAAAACATTTCAGTCTTACGAACTATCATTATAAACAATTGTTCAAGGAATCAAACATTTATAAAATGAGCACAAAACCGCTTCGAGCTTTACAGAAAAATAGTCAAAAAATAAAGCAAAATCAAAATAACCCTGCTTTTTCCATTCGCTTTAGAAAAAAAAATATAAATTATAATTTCGAGGCTGTAAAAATAGCGTCGTCGCTAAGTGAACTTATTAAATAATAAAGTGTACTTAACCTTATGTTATTATTCAATATTTTTAGTACTTATGATCTATGCATTTGTCTCTTTCTAGGAATTATTTATTTTATACAGTTATACGAAAGAGACAAAATCATAAAAACTCATGTTTTTTACAATAATATCAATAATATAATATTATACATACAATTAAAAGACAATTTAGTCTAATAATTCTTCGGTAATTGAATAACAAGAAATACAACGGCTTCGAAGTACATACAAATAAAACTTGAGACATATTCATATATCTTACAATAATGGTATATCACGTCTCAATAGGAAAGATTTATAAATGGAGGAAACTTCTTATGGCAGTATGGACAGTAATTACGTTTACGACTTCATTATTATTTTATTTATTTATTTATATGAGAAACACCATCGGCATATATACAAGATTAATAACAAAACAATACGATAATAGAAGCACAGTGTCATATACCAATACAGGCGTTTTCAACGATACAACTGAACGACATCACAGTTATAAAATAGTGTATGCACGGGGCGGACGCGCCTTGCCACCGACAACTTTTTGTCTAATCTTCAAAGTAGTCGTATCATTGAACTGGTATTGTTTCGTCACGTTTTATGTGAGGTCGCTTAACGAGTCGCAAGTCAATTACGCCCTTTATATTTTAACCATCACGATACCCGATTAACGTGAAGTAGTTACAATTCAAAATGGTGTTTATTGTGAATATTATTCAAAACTGAAAGGGGGGCAAAAAAAAATTGCGAATAGTGTACGCGTGAGATACCATTGCCAGTTATAAACCTTTCTTTATTGGGTTACGTCAATATTTCAATCAAAATCAATATTATTTGAAGACAGTGAAATATAATCGCACTAAAACGTGAACTACTCCCCTGTTAAGCAGAAAGCAACCCGCCCGGGCGCCGCCGCCTACTGCGCCGCGCGCCGCGCGCACACGGCCTGGTCGTACGTCGGCGGCATCGCTGCAACACGCGACACGACATCGCTATAGTATAATACATTACTAATGATATCCATAACAGCCTGTGAATGTCCCACTGCTGGGCTAAAGCCTCCTCTCCCGTTTTTTTGAGGAAGAGCTTATTAGCTACGCTGCTCCAGTGCGGCAGAGAGCACGAGATGAATTATAATCACAATTTAAGCACATGAAAATTCAGTGATGCTTGCCTGGGTTTGAACCCACGATCATCGGTTAAGATTCACGCATTCTTACCACTGGGCCATCCCGGCTTATATATTATACTAATTATATACTTAAATAAAAGCAAAACTCAAGGAGAGGTCGAGCCACAAATTTTCACGAGTCACTCCGTCATTGCTTCTAGTAATTGTTTTTTTTTTTGCGTATAATCTCATTTTATCATTGCATCCTTAAATTGGAAAATGTAGGCAACCCGGGTTTTAAAGCTTTCGTAAATATTCTGGATCAAAATGTACGAGGTAAATGTCCCCCGACATCAAAAATACCGGGAACCGATGTCACGACTGCATTAAAACAAAGACGGGCATTAGTTTACAGGTGTTCTCTTAAGCGTCGGTGAGTGTGATCAAAGGACGTTCATATTATCGTATCAATAACAAAACTTTATAGTGAGATAAACTATCATTGGTGTTGTCGTGTTCAGGACGACGTGTTTATTATTTACTTTCGGAGGCGAACACGCTGTGTCGACCGAAATACAAATTAAATACATACTATTCGTATGCAGTGGCGTAGCTAGGTGGACAAGGGCCCCGGTGCATAAGGTAAAAATCGGGCCCTCATCCCCTTTTTCCGCGTAGCTTGAACTTATATTGACCTTCAAAATTATAGATAGGAACAAGATTAGGAAACAGTGATTTCAACTTATCCCTAGTAGGCTCAATCCACACGTCGTCCCTACGAGGGATAGAACCTCTTTCTGAAAAAAAAATTTTTTATGCTCTCTCTTTTAAAAGCTGAGGTTAAAGGACCCCCTGAGCTCCGGGCCCCTGGTGCACTGCACCACCTGGCCCTGGCACCTGCACAATAGCTACGTCACTGTTCGTATGTATTTAACGAAGTGTGCAAATGAACCGACATGGCTACGGAGCTGAATTTTCTATGTGATTCCCTCATGTGGCAAACCATATTATAAATCGTTATATAATAAGAAATATCGAGGATCGCGTCTGCTGTTAAGTCGTTTTAGAAACGAAGCCAACTGAAGAGGTTGACTGAGATATAGATCGACCGAGACATATAACACAGATAAAACGTGTTTTATTTTTTATTTAAAAAAATATTTTTTTAAGTACACACACATAGCAGACCTAAATTCTAATATAAGCGAAAGAGAACTACGACGTATATTAATATAGTATATAATATATACACATATAATATAATATACATCATATGGCAAACCGATTATATACATATAATATAATCGGTTTGCCATAAGATGTAACAATTGCTGCACGAACAATGGTGCGCTCTATGCTCTAATCGGGCAGTATCGGACATCGGACATTCAAAGACTCACTCACTCCACACTATACAAGCGGACCAATGTGATATTAGTTAATCCTTAATAATTAAAATTATCTTTAGCAATAAGACCGTCTATTGGTATTTAAATGCTAATTAAGATATAAATTACCTTTATAATTATTATTTTATTATCATACGTACATACTACTTAATCTTTATTCATCTTAAACACAAAGTCAAATTCTACGAAATATGTCATAAGTTTCGTCGTCGTGCGGTTTTGTATGTATTTATTAAGTTTCAAGTGAACTGCTGTTGCACATCATCATCAACATCAAACATATTTTCTCGTGTACAACGTTAAGTACGGTTAATCCCGTTTGAGGGTATTTATGTGTGTACAACACGTGTCTATTTTTTTTGGGTCCGTTGTGTCAGTTTCCTTGTGATCCGAGAAACAATGACCTAACTGAGTTATGCTCAATAACTCCGTGTATTGTTAACAATGATCGAATATCACGGGCCGTGCGCTGTCGGCAAGAATACAATCTGATAATACGAGGAGCCGCTATATTGTGACAGCACCTATTACGTCTACTTGTAGACTTTTGTGAACTAACAATCAGCCGTCATCGGATTTTATAATCTCGACTGTCATCCGCTACGTGAGCAGCGCCCGCACTTCCGTCTATGTCATATTAAACGAAGATAAACACACTATGTTTGCTGTTAGTTGAGGACCTTCAGTTGCTCAGACAAAAAATACATTGTATAATGTTGACTTAGATAATAAGCTACAATTTTATAGTAGCTAAACAAATATCCCTAGTGACTTTCGCATTACGTGCGCACAAACGTACGGACCATATGTACCTATATATGTATGAAGGAGACTATTGTACTCTTAATACAGGCTTAAGTAACTCATCGCGGTAAAACCCGAGATAGCGGCGAGTGCATCTCATTACAAATTTTCCTTGTTTACATTTAGTTACAAATATCTGAATTTGTTTGTCGTTTGACTGAACGCGATAATCTCTGTATCGAAGAGGTCGATTTGAATAATTATTTTTGCTTTAGTTTCTCTTTGTATCAAATCACATATCGGGGGTGCGTTTTAACCTTGCAGTCTAGGCCTTATAGCGAATGAACTTTAATAAAATTTGTATCAAATAAAATTTGCAGTGTTTGTTTTGTATGTGTACGTTACCGACTCGGCAGTCTTAATCCTCATGATAAGGCTCCACACACTGACTAATGTTTAAAATGTGCTCAGTAAAGATTATTGTTCTACAAAATTAATATAAAATACACTAATTAAACAGAACATTAGCGTCGCTCGCTACAGCGAGCGCGTGATAACGATCGTTGTTTTCCGTCCCTATACAATAACTATTCATGCAGATGAATCATTGACTAATTATAATATAGTTAGAAAATTCCTTAATCCATACAACAGCGTTGTTAAAAAAACTACAGCGCTAATTTAAAGCCGTCTAAAATGTATATTTACTTTTCAAGTAATAAATTAATTATTGGCGCGACTTGCGATTTGTCGTATGTGTTCAAATGTGTTATTTGGATTTTTAAGAGTAATTGAATGACTTATTTACATCAATTTGTATGATTTGGTGTTCTATTTTTAAAAAGACCAATTCGAGGTTTTTTGAAAATCAGTTTCACTTCCGGATGCTAAATATATAATTTGAAAATCAATTAATATACACAGTGGTTAGACGTAAATCTATAATAGACAACACTGATTTTAATTTGCTTAATCTGTGTAATTGATCTCGTAGCCGGCGATGATGAATATCACCGAACATGCCGAAAACACTTCCTAGGTTAATCGACCCTGACACGAATTGCTTCCGAAAAATGCTTTCGGCTAAGAATGCGAATTACGCGGAACCAATGGAGAAGACAATCAAAATAAAATTTGAAGTCGTTGTGTTTCAATGGATTTTTTGATCAAGAAGAAAAAGCCTTACTTTGTATTGCTCCGGCCGGCGATTGAACCTCGAAGGATATTAATAAGCTACACGAAACTACGATAGTTTAATTTAAATAAATAAGTTTAATTTCACAATTTTTATTGCGGATTTGCATTTAATTTGGTCGGTATAGTGATATGGAACAAAGAACAAAATGTTAGATATAATTTATCAGTAAGTGTCGAATCGCAATTTAAATATTACGTAATATATTGTGTTATAAGTTGTCTGAAAGATCAATGCTCGTGAGCGTTTTTCGCTACAAACGTCAATAACAGTTTGAAAATGAATACGACCACTCTACGGATATCAAGCGTTATATGAGATTACTATTTACTACTCATTGCATTCGTGTAAATAATTATAAGAATTCAAATACCTGAACACTGTGAAAGTATTACATTTACTTATTGAGAGTCAAAGTAAGAACTACCACCGGTTCGGAAAACAGAATTCTCGGACCTGAGAAGTACCAATTAAGAAGTACAAAAGGAATTGGGAGTTTTTACAACTAATTTTGTATTTGTTTACAATATAAAAAAATAATAGCCATTCAATATCGTTTCATTCCCAAGGTGAGCTGTCATCTATGAACTGACTACTTGTATACATTTACCGCACAAGCGATCCTTTACGAATTTCTTATATTACGGACGGCGTCTGTTGCTAAACAAAGAATATCTATTTGTCCAAAAAAAATATCGAAAGTTTACTGACTCGAAATCGCGGAAACGATCTGATAACTTGTACACAGGATTTGTTTACACTGATATAAACGCATATACATATATGTAGTCTGTATATATTGTACGTATATGAGCTCACTGCGAGTGACCAAGTGTCGACTACATAATAGGTGAGTGGTGACATCACCATCGCCATGGCGGCGTTGACGATTCAGTCTTGTGGTCTAATGGCGAGCTTATATATACGAATGCGGATCATGAAGCCTTGGGTCAGCCAAATAAAAGTGGGTGGACGAACTGAGAATTTCGTTATTAACAATGAAGACGTAACCCGTCACATTTGAAAGACCTGACTGGAGCCACGCGTGGGCTCGCGGGATACTGCCGACACGACGTAGCAGTTTCTCAGAGTATAATATCCGCAGTACAACATGTGAGTAGTGAGATTTGTAAACCGAGCCTGCGAGCCTGTACCGCTGGCGGGAGGTGCAGAGGTAATAAACTTTACATTTACATATTTTCGACTCCACCAATGATGTAAATTGAAGGTCTAACGAAATATATAACAATAGGCGCGTCGTCCTTCGTGTTAAACATCTACAATGGCGACTAATATTCAAACTGTTAATTAATATTGAACCAATGTCTAGTTTTAGTCAGATTCCATCTAAAGAGCGCTAAGACCGACCTTGCGTGTTCCAGCCGGGAGCTGCTATTCCGAAGAAAACTGGCGGAAAATATAGAGTAAAATCGTAAAAATATCAAAAGTTATTATCACAGGTCTCTTTGTTTATATCCTCATCTCATATTCATAAACTATGTATGTATGTAACGGCTAACTTACCGTTAGCCTCTGGAGCGCTCGGGGCGGAGGGATAGCTCGCAGTGGGATAGGGCGCCCCGGCCGCGGGATACCTTCCAGGAACGAAGCCCTGCGGGTAGTGGCCAGGATGAGACTGCGCCAGGTGAGTCGGCACGGGCATGCCCGCCGGGTAGGTGGGATAGGGCGCCGGAGCGGGGTACGGGGTAGCGGCTTGAGCGACCGGGTACGGTACTCCCGTCACTACAGGAACTGGAAATGAATGCTTCGTTATTAACACAAGTAATCCTTTATCTTTTAAAGAAGTAACACAGCATTACTTTGTAGCAATAATAATTATTATAGACCTAATTAAGGCTAATCAACCAAAACCACAAATCCATATAAATAAGGAAGACGACTGAGCTTATTTTTTTTTTTCTATTTCCGCTTCTATATTAAGTGTGAGTAATTCTTCGCGGCGTCCGAGTGGACAGTTCGTTCTCGTTCGGATGTCACCAATCGCACATCTAAGTTTGAAGCAGTGATACAATATCCGCTGTGTACGTACCCGGGTAGGGCGCGTTGTACTGCTGCTGCGGGTAGTCGGGCTCGAAGCCGGCCGGGGGGCGGGCGGGCGCTGCGGGGACGTTTATTACTACGTTACACAACCACACGTAAACAAATCAAAGCTAATTAACATTTAATTTAATACGTGAATATCTAAAGTCAGTGTTCTTCGATCTGCAGGCGAAACGCTACGAATATTCTGCTAGTATTCAGTATTTGTTCGAATAAGCCATTTTTGCAAAAAGTGCGTATAGCCGTACTCGGCGTATGTAGCCCATTAATTAATCATGATAAGAACGCACAGAAAATAAAAAAATGTGTATTTTTCAATGATAAATGATTACTTTAATGTCTACTCCTTATAGCTTATAATTGATAAGTTATATGGAGATCGATAACAATAAGTTCCTGTATTGTAAATGTCCTGTACTGTATCAGCTGCTGTCCGAGACGATAGAAGTCTTATCGTTAACAATTTTGAAATGCACGAATTCTATTTTTTTTTTATATAATTGGAAGGCGGGCAAGCATATGGGCCACCTGATGGTAAGACGCCCATTTTATATATTTACACATACAGACGCGGATTATACAGACGCGGTATTTTATTCGAACAAGAGCATCATTTGCTGGACTTGTTGTTTTTCACCGTAACCTCATATTCTCTACCATCATGTAAATTGTTGCGCACATCATCTACGTGGCTAAATGATTAGCTAAACTCGTAGCTCAGAGCTTTACCCGACAAGCTGTGAGCGTTGTGAGCGTTGCAGTGCGCTACAGTTGAGGCGTCACTGCAAGTACTTACGATTACTTAGGTTCGGACCGCCGTTCCGCCGCATACAGCATCCCAATATCAGCAGCATCATCACGAATGTCAATACTACGTATATTATCACATTGGAATCCATATCTGCGTATGTGTTGTGTATCTGCGAACAAAATATGAAATATAATAGAAATCTTTTACTTTATTTTACAATAATACCTTCTCATAAAATAGCTGTGTAGCACAAACGATTTTTTCATATTGCACTAAATAAACATAATTAATATTGATATCGATTGTAGACCCCATCACTTCGCGAGAATGGCGAGTGTGTATAGCATACAGAGAACTGTGGGCAAACACAATTTGCAACTAAGGTATAATACTGGTGGTAGGGCTTTGTGCAAGCTCGTATGGGTAGGTACCACCCACTCATCAGATATTCTACCGCAAAGCAGCAGTACTTGATATTGTTGTGTTCCGGTTTGAAGGGTGAGTGAGCCAGTGTAATTACAGGCACAAAGGACATAAAATCTTAGTTTATTTATTTATTTATTTAATCGATACACCACAGTATTTGAAATATGGCACTTAAAACAAGAATACGATAAAATGACAGATACAATTTCAAACACTTAATAGGTATATACAGCATTAATTCCCAAGTTTTAATAGTTCCCAAGGTTGGTGGCACATTGGCTATGTAAGCGATGGTTGACATTTCTTACAATGCCAATGTCTAAGGGCGTTTGGTGACCACTTACCATCAGGTGGCCCATATGCTCGTCTGTCTTCCTATTCTATAAAATATATATATATATATTTGAAAATAATTAATAATTAATTTGTGCAAAAAGATTTGTAATGTGTATTGTGTAAAGTAGCTTAATTGGCTAGTAGGCCGGCCATGCTCTTTCATTTCAAGGCCATTAATTTACAAATTATAAATTTATGAACAAACATTGATTGTTCTCGTTCAACGATTCAACACAATTTGTTGGGATATAGATTTCTTGATTATGAGACGTACCACTAGTGCTAGTACTACTCTTATAACAGCTCTTTACTATAAAGGCTGACTTTATATAAAGTAAAAAACACAACATTTGATAACATTGAAACTACTCTAGATAAAAGTCTTCATTTGCTCATTTGAAACGTAACATTTATATCTTCTGAGAAATGTTTAGATGAACATTCTCATTTTAACATTTTATTTATTAAATATGAATGCAGACATAACTCTTGTAGTGATTGAATTAAGGTTTTCGTAGTCAACCCAAAACATTTATCCAAATATTAATTATTTTACACAATATTTTGATATCTATTGATAAATAACTTTTCACAAATAATATAGTGAGTAAGTAAAGGAGTGTGTCAATAGCTCCTCAGTTAATATAATAATATTAATAATTTGTTGATTTATTTTCATTCTGTTTCAAAAAAACAATTACACCTTGGAGTGACCTCAGATATTTTCTCAAGTACCCAGCAACAACTATAAGGTTAGAGAATATTTAACTAAATTTACAGTCTAGATATCAATTCAATATGCTAAACCTCTTTGTATAAGAAAGCAGATAAAATGTAACTAGACTAATATTAGACCTCTTGTATGACTTCCTCAATCTTTACATTATCGCAAGATTAAATAAAGTACAAAATATAAAGAAGAATTAATATTTGTGTATATTAGGGCCGATTCTGATGGGCGGGTAAAACCTGACTAGATTGGGCTGACCTCACAAGGAGGTAACCTCATTAGTCTTCTACCAAATAACAACTAAATCAGCAAAATATATTTTAAAACTCTTCAACTGTACTTATAACAGTTCAGTGTACTTGAATAAACTCATTTTTATTTCTAGTGTGGGGAAATAGAGGTGACTAAGATTATAACATATAAGCAAGTATTTGTTGTTATTGTAATATCTAATTAAGTAGGCGATAAAGTCTAGTTTAATCTTTGCATACCTGTGAGGAGTTTTCAAGCCTTGTGTCAAGGCCAATTCACTAAATGAGGTTAACACGTTATTAAACAATACACAATCAAGTGACACAAAGTCGCGTCACAACCACCACATAAAAGGAGTGAAGGTCAGGACCAACAGCCTGTTATTTCAATCATAGAACCAAACAAACTGGAGACTGCCACCGCTCTGACAGCCGAACACAAACTATTTGTTAACTGTACACTGATACACTATATGATATTAAACTTTGGGACCGATATTGGACTCACTTTCAATTTTATTTCGATTTCCTCGTCGAATTCTTCCTCAGAATACGCAAGATATAACATAATATGCAAAATATTTTACACGACTCCCATGGTACTAAACGATTCACAGGAAAACACTACATACAAAAATTATAATTTGTTGCTTAATATAAATTTATAGGACTCACATTTGAAATACGGGTATTTACCGCAAATGATAAGGACCCACAAAATGTAATCTTTTGAAGTGCCTATTTTTTTTGAAATTCCGTATATTATAAGCTCATGGGGTTCTAACTGTATAAAGTAAAATAAATATTTTATGTATCAGTGAATTTTCTTTATTTATTTACAGTATAAATACGAACTTCTAATAGGTACGATCAATCAACAGATCACAGAAGTTCAGACTACATTTGACTTGACTCAGTGTTGCCAATAGAATTTTTCAAGAAGGGCGGCGCAGCACTGTAAAGAGCTAGAATGTGCCAAATAATAATTAGAGCGGTTTGATTATGAATGTTTATAAAGGTTTTATGCTCTCGGAACTATGGTTAATTCATCACTATTTTATTTACCATATAGTAGTAATAATCGTAGACAATTTGACTGTAGAATTACTTTCATAGTACAACACCGGTAAATGTCGTCGTGAACACCAATATGTCAATAATCAATATTGTCATAATAAATAACCAAAAAATTGTGTTTTAATTGAAAATGTCGAAAATTTGCTACATTTTACAAAAAACTATTGGTATCGTGCCTCGGACAGTTTTTCATTCGCACATATCAAACATAAATAGAACGTGTTATGTAAAATTTCACACAAACGTAACAAATCATGCTGTTAAGAAAACTACCACTGCCGCCGGAGGTACATTTACATCACTTGAATTTACTTCTATATATATTTAATATATCTATGGAACTGAGTTCACGAACACTGTCCATTTGATACAATTGAAGTCGGTATTTATTAAAAACACTATTGTAAAGGATTTTTCATAAATGTACTAATAAATAACAATATTATCACCACCGTCCCTAGATACTTTGATGCCCTACAAAGTAGTTACTTCAATCATCTGTTATTCTGCTTACACGCAGCTTCGCATCATATATATACTATCAAAGTATAAATAAAAAATATTAACATGTCAAGGTGAAACTAGTATAATATAAAAACTAAAAATATTATGTTTTGTTAAACATTTGCCAGGTGTGCTGGGCTTGGGTAAAGGTAAGAAAAAACTAGGTAAGCTTGGAGCGATGGAAAAAAAAGAGCTGCCGGTGGAGACTGACCCAGAAAAATTAGTCAATTATGTGTGTGGATCTAATATTTATATCACTGGAGAGGATGTTAAGGTGATTGCATAAGTTTTCACTTTTGCTATTTTTAAAATTATCTTTGTTTCATTGAGGGCCAATGTTTAATCCACAGTTATGTTTGTAACAGTTTTAATTTGATATTTTAACAGTTTTTTTTATAGAGAAATAATTGTCAACCATCAATTATACTTCTGGTAAAAATTAACTGGTCATTAAAAAAATCAGCTCTAATTAGAAAGTACTGATAAAAATGTATTAAGAAAAAATTATCATGCTACTTGGCTTCTACTTTGGTCATTACATCCTATTTCTTAGTTATAGTTATTGTCTGCAGTGCCATCTATCATTTGGCATATTAATGACAGTTTTATTTGTCATTTCAGTTAAAGGAAGACAGCGAGTATCCAGACTGGTTATGGAGTCTACATACTGGCAAACCTCCAAGCATAGAGGAACTGGACCCTAATACCAAGCAGTACTGGCTGCGAGTGCGCGCCGCCGGCATGCGTAGAAATAACCGTCTACGATCTATGCGCAAGTTCTAGTGTGGCCAATAAAGAATATATGAAACATTAAGTATCTAGAAGAGACTTCATTACATAATTGTTTCGATTTAAATTTATTGAAATCAAACCTGAAATAAAAGATTATGTTAAGATTAGAGTTAAGTAGTAAATAAAGATGTTGTTGACATTAAACTGTATTTTTCATTTTTTTTTTAAAACATATTTACTCCACCGAGATACAAAAACGCAGATTTCGGAAAGTTTTCTTTTGAAATATTAACATTACTGAATTTTTCTTCTTAACAAAAATGACATGTTCATTTAATACTTACAATGATTAATATTTAAAAAAAAAATATGTATTTTACACAAAAGTTACAAAACAATTACTTAGAAGTAGACAATCTGAAGGAACCTACTAAGTTGCTGTTGTTTCATCCAACATATAACAGGCATTGTTCCGAGTCAACTCCAACCTCATACATCTGCACATTTTGGTATCACAGACAGTCCATAGTGTCCTCCTTAATAATCATGGGTGGCGCGTAGTCGCCGTGCTTCGTGCCGAACGAGTATGAGTAAGGGTTCTGCAACATAAATAAAAAGTTATAGATGTTAAGACGGAAGAATTATATTATTACTTATATATATTATACTGTTAGTGCAAAAGGTACGTCAAAATTAAACTCCAATTTAATCTTCGTACGAAGAAGGGGTAAAGATATCATTAATTTCATATAATAAGTCGTAGCTTAGTCTTTGTAATTACACATTTATTAACAAACCGCTATGCCAGTTCGTTCATTATTATTTTAAATAAACACAAAAAAAATATTGTCTCCTGACGGCTATGCGTAATTTGATATTTTAATTGTCTATGACTGGTACGTGGGCTTACAATAGGTATTTATCGATTAAATAGAATTTAAATTAGTTGAAGTAACCTTCTTGGTGTTGTAGAGGTTAGGCGGGTAGGCGGCGGGGCCGGGAGTGCGTGTGGCGCGCCCCGCTCCCTCTGCCCGAGCTCCCAGCGTGTAGCGCGGGGATCTGAGAGAATGACTCTTAATACTTAAAAAAACATTATAAGACTGTTATTTAGACCTGTCGTGATCTATGGTTCTGAATCTGAATGTTGGACAACAAAAGAAGAGGATGTTAAAAGAATACATGTGGCGGAGATGCGAATATTAAGAAGAATGTGCGGTGTAATTAGAGTAGACAAGATAAGTCACAAGTTTATCAGAGGAAGTATGAAAGTAGCACCAATAGATGAAAAGTTGAGAGTAATAGATTAGCATAGTATGGGCTTGTGATGAGGAGGGATGAAAAAAGAACGGTGATTAGTATGAATGTTAATAGATATAGGGAAGAGAGACCAGGGGAGGCCGAAGAAAGTGTGAATGGATTCCGTAAGAAAGGAATGTGTATGAGATGGGGGGGATAAGTATCGAGATGAAGAGTGACAGAGAGAACAGACAGAAAGAAGTGGAAGGAAAATACATGTGGTGCCGACCCCACTTAGCGGGATAAGGGCAGGAATAAGAAGAAGAGACGATAACAAAAAAATAGTTTTTAAAGGTGCTCTCGCTATTACCTTAATCTCATAATTCTATAGGACGGCAAATAAAATCGACCCTATCGATCAGCAGCTAGACTAACGGCTTTACCTGTTATCCGAAGCACTGACTTGTGGCACCAACAACCTTTATTGTAACACAAAGAATAAAATCTCATACAGAGATAAAATGGATGTTACACAAGTAGGTATGTATAAAAGGCGACCTTATTGTTTATATAGGGATCTCTTTCAGATAACTTTTGAGTAGAGGTGTGAGTGGAAATGTCCATATAAATTAGTTACCATAATTTCGTAACTCTAGGTTGCTACTAAAATTTTCTGGACAACAAACAAAACACAAAAGTTTTAGGCCCGATTTTGATGATCAGGACTCGAACCCGGGATATCTGCAGCCATACAAGCTAAGCACCATGCTATTGGCACGGTGGTATATAAACGTTAAAGTTTATTTTATCTAAACTTATTTGTTAAAGATTTGTTATATTGACCTTGTTTTATACACATCAGCGTCTCTCTGGAAATATACAGCTGGTCCTGGAGACTTGGCCTTAAGATTGAAACCAACACGGGCCCCCATAGTATATGCCGGGGTGCCGGGGCCGAGCCGCAAGGCGTAAGCGTTAGACGCAGGGCCAGGCCGCTTGAGTGCAAAGCCGAGACGGGCGCCCATCGAGTATTGCGGCGCACGCGGCTCGCGTGTCGGCGGACAGCGCTCTGGAGCGTGCGCGCCAGGTCCGGGGGTTCGCAGTGTCGCGCGGGTGGGAAACCTGTGTGTAATAGTTAGTGTTCTTTGTCAGTATTATCTTGTACGTAGACTTACAGTTTAATTTCCTAAAACCTTATATAACTTATTTCAAACTGAGTTAGACAAAATCTACAATATGATATTTGAAACGAATGTGTTTGGGGTTAAACCGGTAGTACTTGTACTGTAAGACTTAAAATAAAACCATTGAATATGTATTACTGGACAGATAGTGTATCTGTAATTGCTTTTTTATTATAAATTGCCTAAAACTTATTAAGTACTTACAATAAAACGTTGTGATATGATATGCGATATAAAATACATCCAACGCCATCTATTAATGAAACGATAAATTAAAATGACATTTGGCATAATGTATCTTAAACAGAATGTAATCCGTATATTTATTTAACTTTTAATTTAACAATCATATTTAATTTGTAAGTCTAAGTACTTGCTAAATAATTTACTAACTGACAAGAGGCACCTCTTCTCGGTATCTATTATTATTTGGTAGTAGTTTACGAGAGATTGACAAGAAATTTATGAAGTAACTTGGCGGTAGGTAATATCTGATGAGTGATGAAATGGGTTCATCAGATATTCTATCGATAAACAGCAATGTTGCGTTCCGGTTTGAAGGGTGAGTAAGTTAAGCCAGTGTAACTACAGGCATAAGGGGCACAACATCTTCGTTCCCAAGGAATGGTAATAATATTTCTTACATCGTCTATGGGCTGTGGTGACCATTTAACATCAGGTGACCCATTTGTCCTTTCGCCAACATATAAGATAAAAAAAAACAAACTATAAATAGTAAAAACCAGCTTGAAAGTGAAAATTGAAAATTATGTTTGTAATGTTTGGTTGATAAAAAAAAAACATTTTTCAAACTCCTCAACTTTAACCTACATACCTATGTAAAATATTTACATATCTTAATATTATTTTGTTATATTCCTTTTATTTAAAATTTTTTTTAGACGATTTAAAAAAGGTGGCAGGTTCGGGATGGATGCGGACTGCCCAAGATCGGAATGATTGGCGTTCTATGGGGGAGGCTTTCGTCCAGCAGTGGACGGCAAAAGGCTGAAAAAAAAAATCCTTTTACCGTGCTCCAAAACTCCAAGCCGGTGATGATATGAGACCCTCTCGAGTGATCCGGTCGATCCGATAAGCCGGTCCAGGACCGAGCTGCTTAATCCTGAAGCCAGCGTTGGTCCCGAAAGAGAACATTGGGTTTCGGTAGCGAGACGGGTCATGTGATGGGAACCCCACTGTTGTTGGCAGTTTGTATGCGCCCGGACCGGGCCCTGTTATTACAGTATGTCATTATTATATTAATAAATTAAGACTTTTTTACGGAAGACTGCTTAACAACACAAACGTTTCTGCCTATAGGTAAATAATTTGACAGAACAAGACTGTCCTTTGCTACATGAAAGGAATCTAGTGTAGGAGGGAATCTTATAGAGTATTGGGTTCCCTTATCTACGGAATTTAATTATGTACCTATAGAGCAAAAGGACCTACCTACTTTCTGTTAGTCAACTATAGACTTCTAAGTTCTACGTAATGTAAACCACTCACCTAACGGTTTTTTGCAAGCCATTTTGAAAGGTAAAATATATTTGTTTTGAGTACAATACACTAAAATTTCGTTACATCTGCAGCGACGTAATGTTGACGCTACTCGTCAATTTATATGTTACTGTCACTAAAGTTGTATGTTTTAAATTTGGAATTACATGAAATAACAAGGTTTTAATCTTGTACTTATTACGGTTAATTTCTATTATTTAAATTTTCAAACAAATATTAAAATACTAGCTTACACGCGGCGTTTGTTTGTGTTATCAAGCTTTTCTGCCCTTTCATTAGGCGGATGTAAAGCTTTTAAGAAATTTCGTGTCTGTGTCTACAACCTTTGGTACTAATAAACGAGGGGCCTTTTTTGTTAAGCTATGTCTGGTATGTACAAAGAACTTATATCAGAAGATGCAGCACGTTTTGGAGAAGGTTTTAGTAAGTATATAATGTAAATATATTTTATACAAATAAATAAAATTGGAATATCTGTCGGTTATTTCAAAATTAGTGCTTAAAGTTAATATAGCTATTTGCGAGTTACAATTCCGACTTTTACCGATTTTTATATTTTTATTTGTCTGACTGTTTGTCCCGGACATCTATAAGACTTCGGTTGAGTCTTATCAAAAGTTGTTGTTATAATATATGTTGTGGCCATTAGCCCACAGATGGTGGTGTGCTAAATACGTCTATGCTGAATCGCAGTGTCCAGATTTTCTAAGTACTGTGACTTACATATTCTGCCATACATATTAGAATTAGTGTTTAGTTCTTTGCGTTGTGGTTGGTTTGTCGTCATTGTCATTGTTTTGAGTTTTTTAAATACTTATTGACTTTAGGTTGCAAATTTTAATACATTTGTAATATTGTTCTATTTTTATATTTTAGTTCAGATTCAGGTTTAATTCATGCTAATGATATCGTTGTCCTAGGAATTGGAAATACTACACCTAATATAGTATATAAAGGGGTACAATAATTCAGTAAATCTATTTTTCTTTAATTACTAGAATACTAATAATCATACTCATTTCATAAATACGAAAGTTTGTATGTGTTGTGAATATTAGTTAGTTACTTCTTCAAGATTTATCCCAGCTATAATATGACATGATAAACATGTTTTGGCCTTTTTTTTCTTTAGTCTATTGACGTGACAAACTTGAATTTTATGTTCTTGTTAATAACTACGCCATTTATATTTTTCAAACCAAAAAACGGCAATAGAAACAAAAAACCGTTACTGGTTCCAAATTATATATTTTTGTTGTGTTTGCAGTTGCAGCACTTGGATGTTGGGGTAAAACATGCAAAAACATTATGTGATTGATGTGAGGAGCGACAGGAGGCTGGTTCTATTTTCACCAGGAGAATCAGCGATTGCGATTCAGAATATGCTGCTACCATTCTTACCAACATTCTATTGGGTCATGTTTTGCACAGAATTCATTTCTAATTTTGATGTACTTACATATTTGAATACCAAAAATAAATAGTAGTTATTACGGAAGTATAGAAAATACAATCATTTTGCCTGCAAGTCGGAGTTTTTATTGTTAGGAAAATGTCAAATCAGTAAAAAATAGTCTGAGTAAATTGTATATGGTTTCATCTTTATGTCGTTTATTTATTTATATCTCCAACAGTTGTACATAACACATATTCAAATCACTTTTTATATTAACTTAAAACTAACTATGCACAACCGATTACAGGCGAACACACCATTCACAAACACAATTACAAAATATACAAATCAAAAATAAAATAAAAATATTTAAACAATGAACAAAAACAAAGTAGTAGTTGAATTGTTTGATTATTGACAGCAAGTCTCAAGGCTACGTGTGAGTAGGGTATATGCTGTAATTAATACATTTTTATTGCGCCTTCCACTTTTATACATTTATATTTAAAGAATCGATTTTTTTCGAGCGTGAGCACTACACCTGACATTTAATTAATGTCAGGTGTCTTATCTTCTCAATCATCACACCTCGTCATGTTCTCCTACTCGATTTATGTTCATGTTTTCACTTATTTATTTGTATTTAATATGACTTCTTATCCACGTGCTTTAACGGTAATATCTATCATATTATATAGAATATGTACAAAAACAATATATATATAAGAGACCATATATTATATCTATCTCACATAATATATAGCATGTAGATGTCGCGAAAAGTAGCGAAACGCATGTTGCGAGCATAACTAGTTTAAGGCAGCGGCCGCTTCCCCGGCTCCAGCGGCGTCATCTCCTCGCCCTCCGCCTCGCTGTCGTCGTCCGGCGTCGCGCTGGCGCCCCACTGCCGTCGAGCAACGAGAGATTTTGATACGGAAAATCTTTACTTGTATTATAAATGTGAAAGTGAGTTTGTGTGTTTGTTTCTTTCGCTTTCACGTCTTACCTACTCAACCAATCATCATGAAATTGTTGTCTGGGGTACAGAAAAGGACATACCACACCCCCTCCTCCTAATACCCTGGTGAAGCAACGGGCGGAAACTAATATACGATAGGATTACACGTAGCATCGGTTCGTATTTGATCATTTGAACTTACAATCATCAACGTATACGAATGGATGCTTAATCTAGTTAACGCATGAGAACAGACGCATAAGAATGCGAAAAAATATTGACGCAGCTCATTGTAACTGATCAGAGTATAGATAGGAATGCTGCAAAGACGATAGCGTCATTTAGCAGCTGAATGCATACAATAGCCACCTATCGCAGTATTTTTTTTACGATGCGTATATGTGTGTCCAAAACAATACAGCTACTACAGGTAACCATAATTGCGAATCGATGTTGATAGATGTATGTAGTTCAGGCTTATTGCTTCACTAGAATACGTACACACTACCTACTGCTGCATATATGAAGGAAGAAGAAAAATATATTTTGGATCGGATTTGCGTAAAATCCATTCGTAGTGAGCGGGTAGTATTCTACGTTGGGGAAGCAGTAACTGTGACCAAGTCAATCGAGCACAGCTTTGGAGATCTCGTGATGAGTGAAATTTCGCTTATACATATAGAAAAATAATGAATACGCTTTCGACCAGCGAGGTGGAATAACCTCCAACCCTCATTCTCTAGAGAGCAGTCCTTAACCCAGCAGTGAGACATTTGCAGGCTTTCACTTATCGATAATCACATGATGATGATGTCCTGCTGACCGATTACAGCCATGTCAGTCATTCTCAAGATAAATTGTATGTTGAAATATCTGTATCATATGAGGGGAGTGCGTCGCCTAGTGAGTGAGGTGAGGTTACCTGCTCGGACAGCGGGTGCGCCGCTAGTGCGCGGTACAAGAAGACGGCGTACAGCATGTTGGCCACACCCAGGGTACGCAGCGCGGACTCGAAACCCGCGCACCACGACACCAGCCCGCCAGCCACCGGACCTAGCGATTACACATCCCAATTACGAGAACATTCACTGCTTATATCGCCGTTCGCTTCAGACGATATTTCGATAAGAACGATGTGGTAAGTTTATTTTTTAATTATACTTTTGGTTCGTGGTAACGACATGGCTGTGCTGCTCATAAAATATTCACTGTTCTTTATATTTTGTTTGCTATTTATTAAAATATAGTGTAGTTAAAATTAATTGTTGGTAGAACACTTTCACACATTTTCATTTGACTTTTAGTAACCTATAGCGTAGGCGGCACTGGAGGCGGCCTGTAAGAGCGCGGCGCGGTGCGGCAGCGCCCGGCGGCGCCGCGCTAGCACGGCCGGCACCAGCGCCGCGTCCGCCGCTCCCAGCCCAGCGCCCAGCAGCGCCTGCGGCACCGACACCCACCCAACCTTCGCACAGAATAACTATTAGAACTGCAGTAGTGGTTTGCCATTGTCATTTAGTTTTAAGGCTAACTGTAAGTATTTTCTAAGATTAGTATTATGCTTTCACTATATTGTCAAATAATAATTGTCGGTTTTGCAATCGTTTTTGGTGTCGCATTCAGACTCCTCGGTAGTGTGTATACACTTTACAGTGTAGGTAGGACTTATGTCATGTCAATGAACTTTTAAATTCAAACTTAAACTAAACATTTTTTGCACGTTCATTCGCATCGACAGTTATCTACGACGATGTTACTTGGGACTTCAGATTCAAGATCTAATTTGGAGACGGATAGGTAGACATTTGATATGCGAGTAGTGTGGATACTGCCGTGCACGCACCGAGGGCGCGAGCGGCGCCAGGAGCGCGGAGACGCCGACGCACGCCACGGCGGCGACGGCTACGCGCTCGGGCCCGAGACGCCGCGCCGGCGCGCCCAGCAAGCTCGCAGCCACCAGGTAGCCCACACTGTCCGGCAGGAACACTGCGCCCAGAGCCCAGCGCTGTCGACCGTTTCGAACACGTGTAACTCGTTGTAAGAAACATGAAAATTATTTAAATACTCTTTCATTTCAAATATTTTACAGCCAAGTCTTGACTGTAAGCTATCATATTCTCTTTTACGCGTGATTTCAAGAATGAAAATGACATTTCGATAGGAAAGACAGAATAGAAGACAATGATTCAATAGATATTACTGACCACGTCACCGCAAACATCGAGAGTACTGAACTGTACCTCAGGGTGAAACTTGTGCATGATCCACAGCGGCAGACAAGGCTCTAGCGCCGCCATAACACAGGTGGTGATCAGAACGGCGCCCGCACAAGCGCCCGTTGCGTCGCGGCTCGCCTCCGCCCACATCACGCGCGCGCCTGTTGCCGGGCCGTCCGTGCCTTCCCTTTCACTTGTACTCTGAATCAGTCGAGAAAAACTATTAAGACTCCGTCGATACTAATTTGTAACAATTCATTAGCACCTACTCAGTTTGTTTGATCAATTCTGTTTTTGCTTACTGTATTGTGCTCCTCCTTTTGAAGGAGTAAGTACTGCAAACCTGCAAATGGTTTATTAAATTATTTATTAACCGCTTTTTGTAATCACTGTAAAATGTATGTTTAAAAATTGTAATTTTCTTAACCGAGGTTAATCAATAAGGCAATGGCTATAAGTTGGAAGGGGGCGGCTAGGCTCCAGAGTTTGTACGCGGCGCCTCCGAAGGGGTATCCCACTAACACTCCTGAAACACAATCAGAATAAAGGGTGATTAGTGAGTTTTTTTTTTTATTTCTTCAATTTTATTAGTTGAATGCAGGAACATACATAATATGTCCTACACATATTATAAATATATATATATTTATTTAAACATGAAGCACAGTGATAATGTACCAAGTGCTACGGCTCCAAGTAGCGCGCCCAGAGCACGGTGACTGCTCTCGGGCGGTAGGACGCGTGCAGCCAGCGCCAAGCCCGCCACGCCGCTCAGAGCAGCGCCGCCGCCGTGCGCCGCGCGACCCACGCCTGCACATAGCGCGCCGCCCGACCCGCGACCCGCACACCACCCGAATACTTATATGAAAACGACATGATAAAAAAAAAAATACATTAAAAATTTACAAGACACCTGACTCATAAATCCTACTGATGTTAAGCATCGACACGGTCTAGGATGTAGCACGGTTGTCTAGAAGAAACCTCTCACTCTGAATTTGAAGACGCCAACGTACCTATCAGTAAATACAGACTCTGCAAAGTATCCCACAGTTTTGCAAAACATCGAGAGAACACAGCACGGGAGAGGCCGCGGATTCGTTATGTCGAAACATCGGTGTTGTAAAGGATGGTGGTGACTACTTACATCAGGTGGCCCATTTGGCAGTCTGATTACCTATTTTAAATTGATATATATATATGTAATTAAACTATATTTGTAATATAACATATATATATATATATATATGTTTTATTACATATTTATGATTGATAAAAAAAATTACCTAACTATTATATTTCTTACTGGTGAAAACTGCATTCCTAACCGTACCATACTCCTTTAAAAAGTGTAAAGCGTACTGTATTCCTATGTTCTTACTATATTTTTATATTTTATGTTATTTAAACGTCTATTTTTTATTTTAAGTTAGTAAATAACTATTACTTTTTGTTTAGAAAGTACCATTTAGAGAAATAAAATTTCTATATTAATTTTCAAGTACCAAATGTTTTGCAAATTAACATTCCTGTCGCGATAATGAATTACGGGAATCTAACGTGCATTGTATTTATTTCTACGGGAAATAAATGCCGGCATAATGTGGGATGTGAATTTTTAATATAATAAGAAGTTATTTTTATTGGTTGGGAAATAGGAGTTCTTACGTAGAACTGCTGGTGGTTTTATTTTAATTTATATTGTTTTATTTTTGTAATCTGTTGAATAGATCGCTTATATGAATATTGTTTAAGATCCTAAAGTTATCACGCACATAGGTTAAACTTTTAATGTGTTTTTCCGATATATTAGTGATAAGTTAGTATACCTTGTGAGCACTTTGTGTTTATCGAGATTGACTTCAACGAAAACCCCAGTAATAAGTGATATAGGTAGTATATACCCAATGCGGCTGTGGCCAGCATTGCCGTGGCGAGGCGCAACGCTACGACCGGGCCCCGCGTGGCTGTTAGCGCTGCTGCAGCGGGCGACAACGCCAATTGCGTTGCCGCCTTTGCTCCCAGCACTGCGCCCACCACCGCCTGCGATGTTCCCACGCCATTACCTGCAACAAAGTGAATGCAGAAAGCGGTATGTTGCTATCAGGAATGCATTCAGTAAAAAAAATGAGGATATATTTCCTTGGAATAATATAAAAAGATCTTCAACTTCCGTGTGATTTTGGCAGAGTACATATAGGGCAATCTTAAACGAGTGAGCGAGATGTACACGTAAATTTATATTACATTTTTTTTTTTTTATAGAATAGGAAGGTGGACGAGCATATGGGCCACCTGATGGTAAGTGGTCACCAAACGCCCTTAGACATTGGCATTGTAAGAAATGTCAACCATCGCTTACAGCCAATGCGCCACCAACCTTGGGAACTAAGATTTTATGCTCCTTGTGCCTGTAATTACACTGGCTCACTCACCCTTCAAACCGGAACACAACAATATCAAGTATTGCTGTTTTGCGGTAGAATATCTGATGAGTGGGTGGTACCTACCCAGACGAGCTTGCACAAAGCCCTACCACCAGTAAATAAAGTAAATACATTTAATAGTGTACTAATTACAAATGGATTTTTTTTCTAAAATAGAAAGTAAAACACCCTTTTTTACAGTAACAGCCTGTGAATGTCTCACTGCTGAGCTAAGGCCTCCTCTCCCTTTTGAGGAGAAGGTTAGGAGCTTATTCCACCACACTGCTCCAATGCGGGTTGGTTGAATACACATGTCTAATTTCATTGAAATTATGCCACATTGGCCTAGTAAGCCGAGATGGCCTAGTGGTTAGAACGCATGAATCTTAACCGATGATCGTGGGTTAAAACTCGGGCAAGCATCACTGAATTATCAAGTGCTTAATTTGCGATTATAATTCATCTCGTGCTTGACGGTGAAGGAAAGCATCGTGAGGAAACCCTTTTTTGTGCCAATATAATTATAACTCCTTACGATTCCATTGACCGGTGAATTTATCCCAGGACCGATATAGACACATTATATTTAAAAAAATGCTTTTTCGATCAAGCGTAACCATTTGGTGGACGCAGAAATGTAAATAAGTGACTGTAGCTTGTAGTGCCATTTAAAGATGGCATTAATAAGTTTGTGTATAAAAAGGCTACCCAACAAGCATGTCCGGTAACCAAGCAATTTCGTTTTAAAATTAAAACAAGTAGGAATCATTAACTAATGCTAGTACTTACCGTCATCCTCGTTAGTGATGCGGCGCACGGTGGTGTTCAGCAGCGCGACGAGCGGCGCTCCGTGTTCCGACCACAGAGCCAGCGACTCGCCCCGCACCCAATCCGGGATTATGGGCACTGGAAACGATACAATTTTGATTCTATCTTTCTTTTAAGATAAAACCGTCTAACAGTTCCCAAGCGAATAAGATACTAAAATTTTCTACTGCGAGTCTAAAACCGTTGTTAATATAGCGGGTGTGTTGAGCTATTCATACTTCGGGTTTAACAACTGTGCACCTCTCTACTCCGTGTTCGGTCTTTCTGTAAATGTATCTTTAAACAAAGAGATAATGCTATGCATATGAAATCTGTTGTCACATGTGCAGTTATTTTGTATTTTTTCGTTCTTGTTTTAATAATATGAGCTTGAAAAACTATTTTCACAACAATCTATTAAATTTGGTACCGAGTACAGTGAGCAGAACATTGTCCAAGAAGAATGTCAAATAGACCAGAGCAAAGGCAGTCAGGCCAGTCGGTTGGTTGTATTCTTGCATCGTCTTCAGCTCAGCATTGGACGGTTCAGAACGAACTGCGCTCCAGAATATATCGCAGCGGCTCCGTTTGCGTCGCGCGTGCGAACTGCTGATAACGAGCAATTCATTTTCAATCAGCGCTCACTCGCGCGTGTGCGCCCCCTTAATACAATTTTACGGTGAAGGGTGCTGCTTATGAGATACGGGTCGAGATGTTGTATATTTTCAGTGAAATATCTGCAGACATTGATAAATTATCTTCCTGTTTATAGTTTTAAAAAAATGTAGCAAATAAAATAATTAAATAAATAGTATATTCGGCCTCTGACCGAATAACCGAATATTTGGCAAAATTTTTCGTAAACCGTAATAACGAGTAAATTAATTATTGTACCAAAACCTACGATTCTTTAACTTCTGTTATTATTAATAATAAAACAAAAATCTAAAGTTTATAATTATTCGTATATAATTTTAATAAATTAAACTGCATATTGCATTAAACCTATCTCATCGCATTATAAATAGTAATTATATTCAATTATATTTGCTTGTTTTGACATTTAGTATGCCTTAGTTTGATTTGAATTGCGAATTATATTTGTTTATTTATTATTAATATTATATGTAATTAATCTATTAAAGTTTTCGACTTTCATGGGGTAATTTGTTAAAGCTGACTTTACAAACATATTTCCTGCTCTTATTGAGCTCCTGGGAATTAGTCGTGATGATGACAAGAAACCCGACGGACTAACCCTCTGGGAACAACGAGGAGCTCTAGTATGGGACGTATGTGGTCACCAGCGCCCATAGACATTGGTATTGTAAGAAATGCTAACAATCGCTTACATCGCCAATGCGCCACCAACCTTGAGAACTACAATGTTATGTCCCTTGTGCCTGTAATTACATTGGCTCACTCACCCTTCTAATGTATGTGAATATTGTCGATACTAGCGAGTAATAATTAGTAGTATATTTGATATAAGTTTAGAATGTGTCAGTTGCCGATTAAAATGGTTATGGCGAATTTGTATTCTATTCTAAGCACAACAGGTACCAGAGAATGAAAATTTGTTACGTTCGTAGTTCAAACACGTGGACCTTGAAGTAATCATACAAAAACATTTATTAAATGTATAACTAGTAGCATGAGGGGCAGGTGTTAGGTATAAACCAGTTGCCCGTGTCCTTTCTTGGGGTTCAAGCTTGGTTCATATCAAATGTTATCATAATCTGCTCAGTGGTGATGGTCCGGGAAAGCGTAACAGGTAGACTGACTTACTTTCGCATTGTGATATTAGTATAGATTGACCATTTGTAATATTTTAATATTTGTTTTATTAAAATGTTTTTTGATTGTTATTTTTTTAATTGCTTATTTTCCAATAAGTTCTGTGAACTCTTTTTCTTCACTTTAATCAGTGTAGCGTTCGCTCACTGAACTATTCTACTGCTCATAATTTTGATATAGGTACTCAATTTTTTATAAACAATAGGCGCGAGACTGATACATATTCGTCGTTTTTTTTTAAATGAAATAGCGACAGTCATTGTACATAACACGAGAAGTAAAAATACACTTATAATAAAGTTTCCAACTTAGCAACGTCAATACATCCATCAACATAGCGCCATAGCGCCAAGCAGCAACACTTTGTACCTACTGTTGTGTTCCAGTTTGAAGGGTGAGTGTGACAGTGAGTTATGTGCAAGGGACATATCATCTTAGTTCCCAAGATTGGTATCGCATTGGCGATGTAAGGGAAGGTTAATATATCTTTCAATACCAATGTGTATGGGCGGTGGTGTCCACCTACCATCAAGTCACTTGTTAGACTGCATATCTAATTAAAAATTAAAATCAAAATGCTTTATTCAACATTGAAGCATTACACACTTGCTTAGTGTTAGTCAAACTAGAAACTGCTATCGGTTCGTAAAAGAAACACTCAGCCAGAAGAACCAGCGAAAGAAACTCAGCGAGTTTTTTTAATATTTATCATGTACAATACAATAAGATAAACATACTGTTCTTCTTATTATTATTTATTTATTTATTAGATTTACAAAAATAAAATGTTACATAGTGGTACTTTAGATTATAATAAAAGTTAAATTATATTTATAATTTTTGTTTCAACTTTCATAATTATCGGGCAAATGGTTTTGAAGTTAATTATTATATATATTAATTTCAAACAAATATACCTATACAAATATGCATTTTCATGAAAAATGTAATGACGATGGCAAAAACGAAACGCTGATTCGTGCTTGAGTTGTCAAATAATTGTCAATGTCTAATAAGCTGTCAAAGAGTAGCTCGGGTCGGTGGAGCTTGGGTGGCGGTGGTTCGTTCAACGTTCGAGTGTCAAGCTTATAGTCAGGGTGGTGTCGTTTTACTTGAGACTAGTTTCTAGCGGTCGTGGGGCTTCGAAGTTTATATATTTTGATCTGTGTAATGTTGACATTAGTTAAGTTTCAACTAGTGATTTACTAAAGAGATCTTCTCATCATCGCTATCTTCTGTTTCCGTGTTTTATTATGGTAAGTTCAATTATAAAATAATTACTCTTGAAAAGTGGTTTTAGAGTTCTGCAATGAATGTCTGGCCGTGCTTTTATTTTAATAATTAAAATATACAAAAATAATTCAAGGTAAATACCTAGCAGTTTTAAATTTGAACTTTTTGAAACTTCAACAAGCTTTTTTATAATAAAATTATTTTTACAATACAATATTTATTTATTTTTATAAAGTTGTCTATAAACCCTAATTTATATTCGTCCAATACATTCTAGAATTTAAAATATATGTAATAAATCAATTTTCTAATTAGAGATAACACTTTAAAGTTTTCAATTGTTAATTTATTTGAAAATAATTTATTAAAATAGTTACAATAGTAGATGGAATTATATATGTAATATAAATGTAACTTCATAGATAACCTAGTGTTGTGTAACATTATTAAATAGTGTTTTTTTATAAATAAATATTACACACAATATAAAGAGAGCTGTGCTCATAAACAATCAAAAAGAAGCAAATTTCAATAGAACAGATTTTGTTATTATTATTTAATATAATTAATGAGGTAGCTATCAATAACATTTTTCTCCAATCATCTTGTGCTTGGTCAGTAAACAGATATAAGGAAATATTTTAGACAAGGGTAATCATAACAATCTTGATCACAATATCCAATATCAAGGACAGATGGCTCTGAAACCATGTCATATTAAATCCATAGTTCAAGGCTGCTAATTTTTTATGAAGGCTCTGTCTTCTATCTCATAATAATTTGATAAACTTGTAAAATTAATGTGAATGTTGACCGTTATTGCTAATGTTTTACAATATTTACACGGGTAAAAGGCAAAACTTGACTTAATCTAAAAAAATATGATATATTGTAATTATATGTGTAGAAAAAGTATATAATTCCATTGAGTTTCCATCATCAGTTCTTCTTAAGTCTGAGTGTCTCTTTCCAAACTGGTAGTTGTTTTTTGACACTTGATAAACAATTGATGCTATTCTTTATTGAATAAAGATATTGATGTTGACTAATGGTTTAATATTCACATGCCATGCTTTGATTAGATGGTTTGTTTTATAATAATATATAAATAATATTTTCAAGCTGGAAATGTTATGTAAACTTAGTTTGTCAAATCATTACAAACTGTGATAGACGATCATGCAGTTTTTGTAAATAATAAATGTAGATTGGGCTAATAATTATCATACATCATAAACCCAGGTATAGTACAGAGATGTGATCGGGTTGCTTGTGAAGAAGGATCAAAACCAGAAGGAGAGTTCTTTTGATTCAAACCTCAGACAAGAAAGGTACAAACAATTTTCAGTTATATTGTGTGAGGGCGTTGTTTCTACATGCTTAAGTAAGCAAAAGTGGAATTGACATAAATTTCCTTTAATCATTTTGATAAATTAAACATCTTTGATCTATAAATTAACCCAAAATGGCTTAATTCCATAGACATAAAAAAACTAATTATCTCAACTTCTAATCAGATGTAAATAATATAAACAAAGAAATAGTTTGTTCTCTTATATATATATGCTTAATTATTTATTTATCAAGTCTGGAAGGATTTGAATGCATTACGAATTCGGGACTGTTCTGCCATGCATGTTACTGACTGAAATGACAGACAAGCAAATGTCTGCACGCAGCAAATTAAGAAATATATCGCGTTTTTGTAAAGAAAGTCCTCTGAACGTAAAATTATTATTCTTGTTATGGGGCTGTATTGGATTAATTACTTGTGAAGAAAACAATTAACTGAAATATAATAATAAATAAATATAGTATTTTTAATAAAGATAGTATTTTTGTTGGTATTTTACTTACAAAATTTATTTGCGACGTAATTGCGATTGGAACGTATGATTATACCTTATGGAATAGCCATGCCCTTTTTATTAATTAGCATGATACATCATAAAGAGAATGAGTTTTGTATGTTCTGTTTAGTTTACTATCCAATGACTTTTGTGTTTGTTTCTATTTCGTCACTCGATACGTCTCCTGTCACTCGACTCGTCGTCCTGTCATTCGATATTGCGACCACATATAAAAGAACAACAGACGGACGTGGCGAAATAATTAATTTATATCCACGACGGAGTTAAGCAATTTTGGATTAATTTATAGACCAAAGATGTTAACTTTATCAAAAGTAAAAATAGAATAAGTCCTTGAAATAAGTGAACTGCGGAAATAAGTAATACGAGAGACTCAAGAGCGAGAAGATTATTGTTCGTTTTTTGTGTAAACGTAAACTATAATGTGCACACTGCTAATATGATCGTTCACTTTTATGAATGCAACTTCAGTTCGGTTACTTTATTCAAAAACGATTCGTTTGGCTTACGGAACATAGTCTACTTGACGTTTACGATTATAAAACGAAATACCACGTATCTGTCAAATTCGTATATTTAAATTTGTATTTTTTTGAATACGCAAAAATTTATTTTAAATGAATTAATTGAATAACTCAGTATTGGATAAAAATAGCTACGAGTCGAATATATTCAGCTCCAAATTATGAGGAACTAAAAGTTCTATCGTCGTAATTATAATAAAATGTACATTTTAATACTGGACGGAATTATAGACAATCGTTATTATGAATGCGATTACGTTTTTTGTCAGAGCTTATGGACGGCAACTTCTATTATTTATACATTATTCATAGGTAATTGACACGAGCGATTCGCGAGCGCCTGGCCATCAGCCGTGGAGTGTGCGTGTAGGGTGACCAACTGCTCTGTTATGTGTACGTAATAAAATATCACTGCGGCGATGACGGGGTCGTGTGTGTACATTTACAGATCGATACACAGACTGATAAATCACTTTTTGTGTCAATTTCGTCTACCTGGTGTAACAGTCAGCCTCGTTGCTCCAGTGGTTAGATTATAAGGCTGTAGATCTCGTTCCTAATACAAATCCAAGGGCTGCCGTCTTAACAGATTGTAAGAGTGAGGGAGTTGTGCACTAAAACGTGTTCTGAGCACTTAGCTAGTCTTGGTTGAGAATAGCCGTCGTGTCCGGAATCGGGTACAGGGCCACCTAATGACTAGCCTTTATGGTAATTTATAGGAAAATGAAGATTCTTAAATAATCCAAATGAACGGAAAAGTGAAATGTAATATTTGTCTACATAGAATTATTGGCCTTGTTCAAATTATTGATACATAATATGAATATATCATAAGAAAAATCCTTAAAAATAAAAAGATTAAGAGTATTTTGTATTGAATGAAAAGAATGTAGCTACTTGAGGTGATTTTTGAGTAATCATAACAATTCTCAATTTCCTAATTGATAATCAGCACACAGCTTCAGTTGACATGTATGACATTGATATTTGAAAATTGGAGGAGACTTTTGTAAAGTACAAAGTTTTAATAAAGAGCGGGCGCTTCAACACCTCAGTCTTCGATTTTTAAACTCTTGTTCTCGTTACTGGATCATTATATATGATTTTGTAAACATATCAACATATCGCGCTAAACTCGAACGAGTCGGTAGATCGATATTCTAATTATTATAAGAGATACTAAGGTCTGTCAGTGGATACGAGGCTAACGGTCACACTCGGTGGCTCGAGGCAATCCGCGGCTAAGAGCGAGGTCGTTGGAATTTTTCAATCAGTTTTTGTTGTTGTTAATAATTTATTGCGTTAATGACAATACGTTGTTTTTAATCGGAAATATTAGTAATCTAAAGAATACTTAATTAGAGCTTCAAAAAATGCTTCAATGTATCACTATTATTTTCTTAAATCATTGCACTCTATTCGTACACTACTTTAACAAAGAAAGAATATGTAGTGGAACATGGAGTGGTCTGTGGTTTCACATCGCTGGAAACTAGTAAAAAACTTAAGGAACAGAAAAAAATATATACGAAAAGTTTCTATATTGAAATAGTACTTTATAGTAGTTATAAACAAGCGACCTAACCGGGCGTCGCGCGTTCATTTTATATTTTAGTGAAAACTGAATTAAAAACATTTTTAATATCTAAGTTACCAGATATTTGATGGCTCTCATAAGGCTGGACCTGAAACCGTCAAATACAGTCACCCAGACCACGTCAACAAACATCCGTATGTCATTAAATTAATATGATATTAAACATAAATCTAAACGGGAACGATCACGACGGCTTTGCTTTGTAAGCTGTAGTGACTTCCACTGTGGGACGCGCTAAGTGCCGCTCGAAGGGAATTTTGTACTTGTTTGACAGGATAAATATTTCTAAATGACTTTATCCTGTGGATTTCGATTGACACAACTTTCCCACCGCTTTGACGTACTGAGTATTTCAACCAATCTGATACAAGTTAATTAATTAGGATGAGGAATTCATAAGAGCAGAGTGTCGCTTTCATTGCTTGTCCGTCTGGCGTTAGATGCAGCGCTCCCGACACAAGTTGGCAGTGATGCCAAACATTTCGTACGTCAGTTTTAGTTTTGTTTTATTGGACTATTGTCCCCGATAAATATAATTATTTATTATTTTCAATTGAAAACATAAATATATTAAACATGTTCATTGAAAGTAGCGATAAGGAAGTTAACATTGTATACTTATATACCAAGTTACACAATTAAATAAATTATCTTTTTATAATATATTCATATTTTTGCGATTAAGTTTACATGCTATGGTTATCCAAATAAATTTAATATAAAATAAATTTAAAGTATAAAAGTTAACCCAAGGCCGGATATAATATCCGCTTTAACTAAGCCGGCCATGAGGGGCCACTTTCAACCCACGAACTAAGCAGAGCAGGAGGGCACTATAGTCTACTAACACTCTATTCCCTCAGTTGCCGATTGGGTAGCAAATTCGACTCAGATCGAAAATAATCGAGGCGCAAGACCAATAGATTTACGCGTATATGCATTCCGAGGCACCAGGGGGTAAAAACCACCAACTTCCAGATTTCGATCTGATATTGAACATATCTCGCGTTGAAAGACGCAAACACTTTTCCACACACTGAGTTTGAACATTTAAGTATATCAGAAAATATATTTACAACAACGAAATGTTTTATCGCATGTGTTTGTAGAAATGAAGTGAGTCGTCATTTCGAATAATGAACCGGTAGCTTTTTTGTTATTGACATATTCATCTCTTCCAGACATTAAGGTAAGGATTCTCGGTAATAGCAGAACTCTGTATAATATTTATATACCTGTTAGTTATTTTTCTTTTCTTGGTTTTCTGTTACGTCGCTTCGTTTTAATCATTCGATAATTTCTAAATATTGAAATACCGATATTTAGAAATTATCGAAGTGAAATTATTATTATAGTAATTAATCCTATTGTTAACGTCTGGAGAAGCTTTATGCAAGCCCGTCTCGGTAAATGCCAGCCACTCATCAGATATTCTACTGATAAACATCAATACATAGTATTGTTGCGTTCTGGTTCGAAGGGTGAGTGAGCCAGTGTAACAACAGGCACAAGCAAATAACAACTGACTGCCTCGTTGGTCTAGTGGCTTGATGTAAGGTCGCAGACCTGGAGCCCTGGGTTCAATTCCCAGGTCGGGGCAATAAAAAGTTATTGGGTTTTTCGGTCAAAAAATTCTCAGTAGCATCCCGGAGTCCCGGAAGTTGGAAGTGTGTACGTGTAAGTGGTACGGGAGTGCACACACTTCCAACTTCCGGAAGTCCAACTTCCGTGTGTGCACTCCCGTACCTCGGAAAGCACGTAAAGCCGTTGGTCTTGCGCCTGAACTCTTTCCGATCGTGTCGGATTGCCGAACCATCTGATCATGAGAGTCAGGGAAGAGAGAGTGCACCTGTGTTTTCGCACAGACTTGTGCACTATAATATCTTCTGCGCAGTTGGATAATCTCTGTTGAGATTGGTCGCCGTGGCCGAAATCGATCTGGAGGACATTACATAACAACTTCGTTCCCAAGATCGGTGGCGCAAGAAATATTTACCATTCCTTACAGCGCCAATTTCTATGGCCGGTGGTAACCACTAAAGATCAGGTGACCCATTTTTCTGTACGCCTACCAATACCATAATAATAAATACATTAATGGGATTTCTTAATGTCATATCACTAAATGTTCTTTTTGTTGTTAAAATCTTCCAACCGCTGGGTGTTCTATTCGGCCGCGATGCTTTATGGTTATTATGGTTTCTGGTGAGAGACTTGTCCATCCACAGAATTACACAATAACTTCATAGTGGCTTTAAAATACAAGATGTTTAAAATGTAATTATTTGAGATTGTTAAGCTATTCATAAAACGGGCAAACGTTTGGTATAATATTTTAAAATAAAATGAGTTATTTCTAACTGTATCATAAATATGTCGCTATGAAACTTCATATCGTAAACTACACGTGAGTGAGTGCGCGCGCGGTGCGTCGTGGTTGGACTTTTTGACAGAATTAGGAAAAGTGAAATGTGATAAAAATATTTGCGGTATATATCTATTAATCAGAAATATTGAAAATATAATATAATATTGTTGTCCCTTAAAACGGAAGTACGTTACCCCTTTTAAATTTTTCTGTTCGTAATTTTGCTGTCATCAACATTGCGGCTGATTTATTTTTACTTTGGCGTTTTCGAGATTTTAATGTAACCTACATTACTTGCTATTTTTAATGTACCTCATAACTTTTAGTTGTCTATCGACAAGACGCATTCTCAGATTTGAAATAATTTAACTTTTGTTTGTCCATTGTCAACATTTGATGCATTCTTTTCATACTCATCAAAGTAAAATATATTAAGTTTATTTACTATTAGGTAGATAGATTATGGTAGATATGTGCAAACTCAAATAGGCCATCAACCCACCACCCATCAATTATTCTACCGGTTCAAAAGGCTTACACTTTACAACCTTGAGTAAATTTATAGGGCTGTTTAAAAAAATGCATTAATAATATATTTAGGGTGAATATTTCTTACTGTGCCAATGTCTACGAATGAACTGACCAATTAAAATCTGCTTTCCCATTATATTGAAGCAAAAAAATATGTGAGTGTAGCTCATATTTTTAACGCACATTTACTTTAAAATCCCGTCTTGAATTATATTATAGTGTTCAAGTGGTTCGCAATGACTCCAGTCACCACTTTACTAGGATTGTAAATGTAGACATATCTACAAGACGATATTCAAATATGAGTACTTTTAATGAAAGCAGGAATGCTTAGATTCTAGAATTTAAATCACTTGTTATTTGTAAGTAGATGCTTTAAGTTGACGTAATGCGTTAGTCTGGGTAGCTCTGACCCGCGTGTTCTGCGCAAGCGCAACAAATAAAATAAAAACCTGTTCTAATAGGCACTGGTCGTCCACCTCCGACTGGGCCGATGATATTACTCAAATATTTAGAGCAAGAGTATCGCCGCGGTGACTCTCGGAGTTCACGTTAGGAAGGTTTAGTTCGCTCTTCTAACTTTGTCTTTAGAAGAGTTTGGGGAAACATTGTCCTCTAAACCGATGTCAAGGTTGAATACGATATTAAAATAACTTGTAAAAAACAAACCAACCGATACTAAGTCAATTTGATTACTAAATATTGAATAAGAAATTTTACATAAAGAACGATTATATTATTCACATGGGTATTAGTTTCCACGTGGGAAGTACGCGTTGAAACTGGTGGCAAGTTTAATCGCGTTGTACATTAACGTGCTGCGCCGTTTGCTAGTTAATTTTAATTTAGTCTCTTTATAATCGGACGACATTACAGTTAGTCGTAATTTATTTTCACTTTCCTTGAACGCAAGCTCTCGCGTCCGTTTGTAGCATGGACTAGGACGTGTCAGGTGAGTCAGTTGAGATTCAGTAATTGTTATGTATAATTGGTTCAAAGCAAAAAGGCGACCGCGCGTGCAGCACATTCTTTATGATTATTACATGCAAAGACCACATAAATGTACATTTCAACCCTGGCATGCCTGAATGAATAAATCGGTCACAAGACCTAGGTACCTAATAGAAGTTACGGATGAACGAGTCACTAATGTTTTTATTCTTTTGTTAATTCTCAATAGGTATTTAATGAACGATCAAATACCTATTGATTACGAAATTAAAAGACGACGGTAAGATTAGTAGCCATACTACCGTGTCAAAAAGGATACTTTATTGTAGCTTGACTCGCTGTCAAGCTCATAGAGGCCTTCCGATTTCTTCGAGTAGTGTAAGTCAAGGTCTCAATATTAGTCACAGTGAAGTGAATTAGTAACACTCATAGTAATAGCAAATTTGAACGTTTTAACGTGTAGAGTAACTAAATTCTGTCGTTGGTACATGCGTCCCATGTGTCCTATGCTTGGTAACTTGTAAACTCGTAGATTCGAGACGGCCCTGTGGACGAAATACGTGATGTGATGGCCACGAGTTCTAATCCGGCCAAGCATAATAGTTTCATGTGCACGGTTTGTGAAAAAAAAACATGTTCGAATAAAAGATCTGGTCGTGTGGTGGTGGAGTCGTGGAGGACACTCCATAAACCTGCCTCAGATTTGTATCTAAAGTAAACTGTTTGGAGCTTTTGCTTAAGAAGATGTTTATTCCAGCTATGGGATTTTTCTTTAGAAACATTTGTACTCTGTATGATTATTCTGTGGCATATAAACTAAACTGTATACGCGCCTCGAGAATTAGTGCAAGTTAATTATTGGCGAGCTTCTAAAATATACGAGTACGCTCGTAGCCGCGACTCACCTCTGCCCACGTGTCGTTATAATTATCATGCATTGAAAGCTGATGGTTGTGACGAAATTATCTACTGTAAAAAAAAAACTGCTAATGTTCTCGTATTCTGGCTTCCGAATATCAAATGGTCAATCAAGGTATACAACGCGTCATGGTCGAGATCACCCCGTGAGACAAAAAGTCTAACATTTTCATATTCCACGTTGTTCCACCTGACTATGACCCTAATGTTTTTAATTGAAATACAATTACTATCCTTGCAATTTACACGTAGAAGATATTTGTCGTCGGCACTAAAAATTTCTTGTTTTCTAGAAAAAGTTTCTATTGGATTGGATGAAAACAAAAGAGTTTGCAGTTCAAGTGCGACCTTTTTTGTTATTCCTTAAGTCATAATATTATATTGCGGCAACGGGTCATTACATAATATACCTAATTATGTATTGATGTTCTAATTATCACTGTTATATAATTTGGATTGTTTTGTGTGGATTGTAATTACACAATTAATTACGGAGGATATTAATTTCTCATAAATAGTTTTGTAACCACTTAAATATTTCCGGTTGTTATATTTGCAAAGTATGTTACAGAAATGGTGAACGCGTGAATGTTATTCTGTCAATTATATTATTATCGTAAATGGTTGGCGTGTTTGTGCTTATATTGTTACCGGCCCACATTTCTTCGCAGATAACATGAATGGTTGAACGGGCAGCATTCCCTGTAATAAACGTGTTTCACATAGACGAAAGAAACAGCAAATGACATTATTGTACCTTAATCATTTTATTTATATATGTGTATGTCTAATTGTTTTATTTATATCGTATATTGTTGTTTTTTAAATAAGTCTGTGTGGGTGAGGTAGAAGAAGGTTTTTTGAGTACTACTGTCTTTGTACTACCCCCGGAAACTTCTGTATTTTCTTGTCCATATTTTATGCCATCGATTTCAATTAAAAAGTGTTATCGCCTTGAACTTATAAGCATTTTAATTCGAGTGCAAGAAATATATATGTATAATAATTAATTTGCGTCGGGTGGGAATCGGGAGGGACTATTTTAAAATTTGACTAAAATAATAAAAAATAATAATGTAAATTTAAATCAAATCCTATGTAATGATCATTATATAATAACGTATTTTTTTAAAATCTATTTTTGACACGTAATCATTAAGAACACAAATGAAATTACTTAAAATTCTACTCTAAACTCGAATAATTTAATCGTAGCCGTGCGATTGAATGAATAAAAAAAAAATAATTTTCAAGTTTTACCGAATTAGTTCTCAAGAGTAGTAAATGAAAAATTCACGTTGAATACCAGCGATAATTGTTCGTGCATGATGCTGCGGTCGCGCTGCTGCCGGCTCCGGTCGGCGGCGGGAGAGACGACAGGCGACGGGCGGCACCGATACAAAATATTCAAATAAAAACTAAACTACGAATTTATAGAATGTAACTTGCGGACTCGAAGTGAACTTAAAGTTATTTCATTCTCACTTTTACTGTCATAGACGTCGTCATTGATTCGGTAAATAATACACCCCTTAGCAACATACTTTATAGGTGAAGCCTTTAACTTACCGCAGTTAATTTACTCAAATTGAAATGATGAAATATACATGTTACAATAATTTTACAAGAATCGTTCATTATTCACGCGGCATGTGCGCCGTTCGTGTCTTAGCAGCGGTGTGTGTGTGCGTGTGTTCTCCGTTAGAGCGGTCGGGGGCCTTGACCTCGCTGACCACTGACTCACGGCTACCTGTACTCGTAACTACATTCCTCTTGCCCTCTGTGCCCGCAGGATGCGTCTCTGATCTATTGCCGTCCAACCTGATCATAGTTCTGGTTTGGTGGACAGCTTTTAATAGCTCGTTCAATAAAACCGACTTGAGCTTGAGCTAGGAACATTATTTGTGTTTTAATGAAGCAGGTATGGGGATGATCTTCATTTTTCTTGTTATTTAATTGTATAAAATAGCTAGGAAGGTTTTTTAAGCCTAGATACAGCTCTAGAAAACTCTTACGTATCAGCGGAAAGGAGAAAGTGTTAAATTAAAATTGAAAGTAAGTTAATAAGATTGTTTAAAAATGTTAATTCGAAATAAAATTACAAGCGCGAAAGTGAGTTTGCTTGTTTATATGTTTGTTTGTTAAGCTTTTATGTCGTAACTACACAGCCGATCAACATGACAGTTTGCATACTCGTCGTCAGACTCGCAGCAAAGGACCTAGGGTAGCTAACACCCGCATGTGATGGGGCCCCTCCCCATCTGGGGTCATCATGGGGTCTCGTCACATGCGGGTGAAACTGCCGGCAGAAACTACTTAAAAATAACTGAAGACGAGGTACATGAACTTTGGCGATAGTGTATTAGACTTCTATTCGTTACGTATATAACAGTTATTTGAACTGACTACGTAACGTAGACTGGAGCCAAGTCGCTGGGTGTTGCACTCCGATAGAAGATATTTGATTGTTAACAGTTAATAAATAAAAGTTATGATTGAAGTCAGCGATAATCACGCACTGATTTATTAGATAATATACGCGCGTGGGAACAATGGCGTGAATCATCGCCATATTAAATAAATAATAATAAAGCGAATTGCAAACGTCTGTCCATCGTCATTATTAGTTTCGAAGAATCTAGACGTTACGCTAGTTACATATATAAGAGCAACCCGTAAACGTGTGCTGGGTAAAGTCTCCTCTTACCTGACGGGAAATAGTGTAGAGTTGATACCACCCTGCCGGTCTATTGCGAATTGTGCATAGCGGATTATGTGTCAGATTGACATATAAACTCAAATTAAGCACTTAAAACGGAGTTATGGTTGATCGTATTTTAAGCAGCGATTTTTAGCCGATATAACGATTACTATACACCGAACGATTTTTATACGAATATAAAAGAACAGCATAGCCTGTAGCTGTCAGATGATAATTTTTTTTTGTGGTTGCTTATACTGTATAGTTATTGTATTGTTACCACCGTAATACGCACAGCTTAGTGTAGCTAGCGGCTATGGCACCATTTACGTCAATTACAAAAAATATGTATTGAGTTTATCTTTCGTCGACCGCTGATAGTGCAGACCGAGTTTAGTTTCACAACCGAGCGGTTCCTGGACAGCGGACGCCACGGGACTCATTAACGACTATGTGACGATAATGTTATATTTTGTGCTGAGTGACGTCATCTATCAGTTTATGAGTAAAGTACACGAATCTCAAAACGGTATCGGTTTGATTCTCTATGTGATTTACCTTGTCGACTTACGACTCGGGTGTTGTATATGCTTGAGACCTGTCATTACCAGTTCTTATGGTTTCTGCTATTAGCACGTTCAAACAAACTCTACATCTTTTTTTATATATATAGGAGTATACAAAAACAAATAATAATTTATTATTATCCAATAACAGAGAACTATCTTCAACTATATTTAACATAATCAAATATCTTCAATATTGCTGAATAGTAGCGAACGGCTCTAGCGCGTTCCAATTTAAATTTCTATCTCGATATATTGTTAAAAACAGGACGGATGAGCGGACTCCGATTCGGAATAGAATTGAATTTCAATTTCCCCTTAATTGATTGCTTCTGGCGACAAAGACTTGCGTCAGACCACGGTCGCACTCGCTGGGCTACAATATGATTATGACAGTCAACATCGCCGTCGTACTAGCGTTCCGACTCGGCTCCGTCTGTGCTTACTATTTATTTTAATCCTTACTAAACCTTAATATTATAAATGCGATAGTGACTTTGTTTGTTTCACACCTTAACCACTCAACCGATCATCATTAAACTTTGGATGCACGTTGTCAAGGGCACAGAAAAGGACACAGGGTGCTTTCCTCCTGCCAGTCCTGCCCCCCCCCCCGACACGAACAGCGAACGAAGACGCGGGGGCAGACTAGTAAACTACATTTCTTTACATTGTAACTTTGTACCTTTTCTTAATAAAATATTATTTTAATTTGTTTCTTTAAAACGAGTACTTACATATTTCTATTATAAATACCACGCACGCGACAATGCCGTTTTGTAACTAATTCATGGCTTTTAAAACGAAAGTAATTTATACATTATATATCTACATACACATTCTCAATAACTGCATACAATATACATACTGAAATATATGTTTAACATTTAAAAATGTTGATAACTACAATATTTGAATTGGCGAGGCGATTATAATTATGAGCATTCGACTAATTGATAAGGTCTGACATTGACGCGGCCGATCCGCGAGAGATGCGTTGCGGATCCGTGCTCGTGTAAGTACAATACGGTAAAATCTAAATCAAAATATACTTCATACAACTTGGTGCTTACAAGCGCTTTTCAATACTAAGACATTTTAAAAGAGAAAACAACCCGTTCGAAAAATAGATCGTACAAAATTATTTCTCAAGATGATTGTACCAACAAATATACAAAAAAATCTTTACCTCTTTGTAATATTAGTAGAGAAGTGTAGATAAAATTGTAAAGATCCCTTACAACTGTCAGAGAATACAAGCAAAACGTCCGAGATCAGGATTGGTCAAAATATGAGAGCTAGGCTAAATAATGAGCAATTTTACAAAAGGAATAAATTAAAGTTTATCATAATTTTCTATCTTTTCTCGGTTCGTTTAAGATTTACATTTTTATTTTGTTGCAATGATTTTTCATTTTTTTAGCATACGGTTACTTTATCATATTAAATTGGAGTAATTATCATTAATTATTTATGATTATGATATTTATTACATTTTTCATAAATATTTTAAAGAGCAATTAAGTACAGCTTCATTAAAACACGTAAGTTCATCTAACGATAACATAAAATTATTGGCAAACAAGAGATTCCCCAGTGGCAAGTGGCAGATCTATTTTTTTTCATTTATAATAGTTCAGCGACTGATAGATAAGCCTCCACCGGGAGGTGGTGGCCACTCAACATCATGAGGTCAATATAGTAGTATGTCATCAGTATAGTAATAGTATTTTTTACAGCGCCAATGTATATTCCCATATACATTAGCGCCGTAAAAAATACTAACCATTCCTTACATCGCTAATGCGCCGCCAACTTACGAGCCAATAAGTTATGTCCCTTGTGCCAGTTATTACACTGGCTCATTCACCCTTCAAACTGGTACACAACAATACGAAGTATGTAGTGCTGCTTAGTGCTGCTTAGTGCTGCTCAGTGCTGCTTAGCGGTAGGATAAGTGATGAGTGGGTATTATAGTTGATATGAAATAAAATACGAATATATGTTACTTTGTGTTGTGCATGCAATTTTCGGATATTGATGTGTGGAAATATTAATAATCATTAAAAAATAATTCGAAAGTAGGCAACACTGCTGTTTTTTTTAATGTAATAATAATAGACAAACTTATTTTCATTTATTTAATTTTATGTATTGCCTGCTACATCGACTTCAGAAAATAAAGTGATAAAAATAACAGTCTGTGAATGTCCCATTACTGAGCTAAGGCCTCCTCTCCTTTTTTTGAGGAGAAGGTTTGGATTTTATTACCCCGCGCTGCTCCAATGCGGATTGGTTGAATACACATTTGGCAGAATTTCAGTGAAATTAGACACATGCAGGTTTCTTCACGATTTTTCCTTAACTATCAACACAAATTAAGCACATGAAAATTCAGTGGTACTTGCCCGGGCTTGAACCCACGATCCGATGATTAAGATTCACGCGTTCTAACCCTAGGCCATCTCGGCTTTTTCTGCTATGCGCTTTACCGAGCTCACATGCCTTTGTAACGCACAATGTTTCGGATCGTCAGCTTCGACTCACTTTTACGGGTACCTTCCGCCCTAGATAGGGGTACTTTGTGACTATCACGGAGGGGTTAGATACTCCTCCTCCTCGACCTGGAGGCCCACATGCAGTATCCTCTTAACGTAGTTGTACGAAATAGCACTGCCCATTGTAGAAAATAAAGGCTGATGTGCAGCTTTTTACTCAAACAGCTTTTTTATGTAAATTAGTGCAATCACAAAACTCAATCTAATCACGAATACACACGATTTTATAAATAAATGCCTGAATATTATTTATAAATAAACGATTATTTAAAATACAATGATTACCTATCGTACGATTATATTACCGCGTAATCAATTATAATTATCAGAATTTATACTGTGACGATAATGTTCGTTAAAACTTGATTGAATCAATTTTTTTTAAATATATACAATAAAAACTTGCAAATATATATAAAAAGACGTAACCGCCACGATTATTAATTACTACTACTCGTATAGGTATTAGACGCCTAGCGCCATTGATTGACTTTATATAACTTTACGTACTGCTGACAGTGTTAAATTTTTTGAGAGCCGCGTGTAATAAAAACGTTACATTTCACAATATGAAAATAATCATAATCTTAGAAAAAATAATCAATGACATATTAATATATGTCACACAGAAAATGAAAACGTTTTAGGTCTCCATAATACTTGCGTTAGGCAAACAATTTCAAACGATGGCAGTGTAATATCTAGAAAAAGTAAAGATTTTTAAGGGTAGCCAGGTAGTTGTCAGTATAATCATCTCCGCGTTACATTACAATATAACTGATAGGATTTATGGAACCATTCACTTCAGATATGAGATTGGAAAAACGATGAAAGCTCTTATTCGTAGTAATTACTTCGGCGTCTATTGAAGTGCTTAGTGCGAGTTTGTATCGACGCCGGCCGCCGCGGTCCTTAAGTGCGAAAAATAATAATTTTAATATGTAGATGCGAAGGATGCGCTCTTATGCCATATGAATGATGAAAAGTACCAGCAACTTTGTGTGCATTCATGGTTGTATTTTAATAATATGATTATGCCAAAATGTTATGTATATTCTCTGACAGTTAGTGTCAAAATACCTCAGCACTTCGGTATCGCATTTCTATATACTCATTCGTACTTCTGCAAAACATTTTTCCATTAAAGTGTATTACATTAACTCGTGCCGAGCTTCATAGATAGGTATTTTTGTGACGTAGATATCGGATGCTGCGACAAGACGCAAGTTTATTTCGAAGCTGGTAATATATCGGCTTTCATATCGCAAAAAAGTCGACTATTATTTATATTATAAAGATATATAATTAATGAGTTGCCATAACTGGCGTATACATATCTGACCAGGACCACTATGGCTGTTTAATTTTTTTTTTTTTTATAGAATAGGAAGGTGGACGAGCATATGGGCCACCTGATGGTAAGTGGTCACCAAACGCCCTTAGACATTGGCATTGTAAGAAATATCAACCATCACTTATAGCCAATGCGCCACCAACCTTGGGAACTAAGATTTTATGTCCCTTGTGCCTGTAATTACACTGGCTCACTCAACCTTCAAACCGGAACACAACAATATCAAGTATTAGTAGTAGAATATCTGATGAGTGGGTGGTACCTACCCAGACGAGCTTGCACAAAGCCCTACCACCAGTACCACCAGTACCCATTGACGGCCGAATGTTTTTGTATAATTAAATACAAAACAAATAGATCACATGTAAATTCTAAATTGTCCCTTTAGACCAGGTCTTTTCCCTTAACTTAAAAAATATATTCTTAAATTCCTTACAATTATTATGTCAATATCAAATCCTCGCAAAGTCACGACATGGTGTCAGCCTAAAATATAGTTCGAGTTCTCGTTAAATATTCAAATAAATGCCATAAGGTTAAATACGAGCACACTGAAGGTCCTCGTGAGTGTGACGACATTAAATATGTACATGTTTAAGCAATTAATTTTATAACCTTTATAACCGTAACGCTGATTCCGTGTTTGTGTCATCTAATTAACGAATGGAGGCGATTTGTTCGTGAGTGATCAATATTGGCCAAACAGAGACGTGACCGGCGGAGGCACCTTGACACGGTTGCCTATTATATGCTTATAACATTAATTGCGTATAAATATTTATTTTAGGATGAAAAGGTAAAGAAATATTTATTCGTACATCGCTAATAAGTCGAGATAGTTCAGTAGATGGAACTTTCAGGCTTTAAATTACTGGATTTCGGACTCTGTATTTGTATTAAATATTTTTTCTATTTCTTTCTATAAAAAACTAATGTGAAGTAACAACCTGTGAACGTTCCACTGCTGAGCTAAGGTCTCCTCTCTTTTTTTGAGGAGGAGTTTAGGAGCTTATTCCACCACGCTGCTCCAATGCGGGTTGGTGGAATACACATGTGGTAGGATTTCAGTGAAATTAGACACAGGCAGGGTATAAAACAGATGGCAATATTTAGTATTCAAGTAGTATTCAAGTAAATACTGATTTTATACAGCTACGATTTTGAAGTTTGATTTATATTTAATAAGAAATATTTTACTTAAGTTTGCAAGAATCATAAATTCAATCGATTAAGTCAAAGTTCGCATATATTTTACAGACGCGGCTGTGCAGCGTCCTATCGGGAGGCGGGTGAGGCGAGCGATGGGCGCCCTCGGTGCGGCAAGCGCCCTGCGGCGATCGCACGCCGTCGCGCTCGTCGCCCTCGCGGCGCTCCTGCTGCTGCTCCTGGCGCGCTCGGCGCCTCCGCCCCCACCGCGACCGCGCCCCGCACCCGTCCCCGCACCGGTGTCCGTCCCTCTCGACTCCGCTCCGCCCGCGCCGCCCGCGTCCCGCACCGCCGCCAGCACGCGCACGGCGCGACCCGCCAACACGACGGCGCACAACGCCACAGCGCAGTCCGCCGTGCCCGCCGCCCCCGCGCCCGCGCCCACGCCCGCCCCTCGCCGCGACCCGCGCGTGGTGCTCACCCGCGACCTGTACGTGGCCGGCCACGAGCGGCCGCACCCCGAGCTGTGCCCGGCGCTGGGTGCGCACCTGCGCCTGCTGGTGCTGGTGACGTCGGCGCCGACGCACGCGGCGGCCCGGGACGCGGTGCGGCTGACGTGGGGCCACTACGCGGCGCGGCGCGACGTGTCGCTGGCCTTCGTGCTGGGGGCGCCGCCCGCCTCGCTGCGACCGGCGCTAGAGGCGGAGGACGCGCTGTACGGTGACCTCGTGGTGGGCCGGTCCGTGGACTCGTACTCCAACCTGACGCTGAAAACTCTGTCGATGCTAGAGTGGGCGGACACGTACTGCCCGCGCGCGCCGCGCCTGCTGAAGACGGACGACGACATGTTCATCAACGTGCCGCGCCTGCTGCGCTTCGCGGCGGCACACGAGAACGCGACGCGCACGGTGTGGGGGAAGGTCGTCAAGAAGTCGCTGCCGAAGCGGACCACCAAGTCGAAGTACTACATATCGCCACTGCAGTTCCCGGGGAAGGTATTCCCGGACTTCGCGACGGGTCCGGCCTACCTGCTGACTGCTGACGCGGTCCGGCCACTACTGGAGGCGGCGCCGGCGGAGCCCTACCTGCGCCTAGAGGATGTGTTCGTGACGGGCGTGCTGGCGAGTAAGCTGCGGCTGCGGCGCCAGCACGCGCCGGAGTTCTACAACAAGAAGGTGGCGCTCCACCCGTGCGCGGTGCAGCGCGGGATCGCCATACACATGGTACAGTACCACGAGCAGTTCGACCTCTGGCGCAAGCTACTGGACGGAAAGACCAAGTGCGCCAGCTAACCTGCTGAGCCACGCCGACACTGACGGTGCAGAAAGACTGGCTCGAGCGACGTCTGCCTGAGTCAGGTCGCCTGCCACTCGCCGGTCGACCCGACGGTGGCTCGAACGAATACTTCTGAAGTCTGAATATTTTCGATTTTAATTTTGTATAAGCCCAATATTTAAAAAAGAAAATACGTAACGAGATCTGATTTTGTTGAACAAAAAAGTATTTTGTAAAATGTCCAGAATATTATTTAGAGAACGAATCTCGATGAATGTGTTGTAGTAATAATACGAAGAGAGGTGCAGAAGGAGGACGGCTAGTCATTCGCCGCGTGACATACAGTATTGTCGTGTGCGACTAACGATTACTCAAACTTTATCCATATGATATTATTTTTGTACCTTATTATTACAAATTATATTTTTTATATTAATTTCATGTGTAAATTTTACATTGAAATTTTGTAAACGTAAGCGATAGACTCGCGACGCGAGTTGCGATACAAAAGCGATTGCCATAAATGTACCACTTGGACGACGTTGGCGACATGGTGGACGGCAATAGAACAACATGTTCGCCGCATATCGCAATTTTTGTTAGAAAATTGCAACAAATCTAGAAATATATGTACCTTTAGTGTAAGTCCCCGGAGCCACGCGGACCAGGACCTCGTAATGCTACGAGCATTTTCTTCAATTTTTTTCTCATACGTAGTAAAAACAACAATATTATAGTAATTTTAGTTTATATTAAACTATTAAAGCATATATTTAACCGAAATACAATAATATAAAGTAATATTATGAGAAAAAAATATATAGAAAATTGCCTTAGACTTCGGCCGCCGCGTCTCCGTCGCCACCTCGAGCCTCGCCCTGTCTACGTCTGTCTAAGAGAACTGCACAGCAACAGAGACAGTGAACTCTGTACTTTTCACTAGGTCGTCTGTCAACCGCACCGAGGGTGTGCAAACCAGCAGCTAGTGGGGTTTCTTGGAGCTGCTTTACCACCCAATGGCAAACAGTAAGACAACAGACTACTGTGCGATAGGTACAATAGTGACGTCAGCAGACGGGCCGAGGCTCCTGGCGCCTTGCTCATAGCGCGACTCTGTTCCCGCGCGAGTTCTTTTACAAACTATATAATTAATGACATTGTAAATACTATTCGATACTTTGTTTCTTTATTTTTTTATTCATTTTCGAAAAGTGGGCGGCTGTGACACAAGAGGAGCATCTCGCTCGCATAGAAAATATTTTCTTTTTATTGATGATTTAGTATGAATGTTGTAAATGAGTACAAGAGTTGTTGTTCGTGTGTTGTGTGTAAGGGTAACCATAACCAGATAATGCGCGAGCGAGATGACAACGTATCACGTATAAAACGATGCGTATGTTGTACGAGAACAAAGCGAAATGAACTAATTTTATTTATTACATCACAGTTTATTTATAAAATAATAAAATACTAGATGTTATGCCCACATTTAGCGGCGGGTGAGGCACCTATTGTTCTTATTGTAATAGATGTTCGCGCATTGAGCGACTGCGTCTTCAGCTTTATATAAGGATCGGCCACTACTCGGTCGTGTGCTGTGCCGATAGGCTGATCGCGTTCCCTCGCAATCACAATCATGTTCATTTTGACATTCGAAATGGACGCCCACAATCATATTTAAAATAAACTATCGAACACATACTAATTTCTATTTCATCTTTAGTAGGCACCTCTACAATCAGAATTCCTTTCAATTTGAACACGTTTAGGGTTGCGAGTTTACCTGACAGTTATTAGCATGTATTTTTTTTTCTTTCAACCCAATTTAAACATAGTGATAAACGATAAAGCCTCAAAAAATGAAACTTTTATAGATAAGTTGATGTTTTTGATAAGATAACAATATTTTTTAATGTTTTTCTTTAATAAGTACAAAATATTGACAACTGCAGCAGCTTTTGATGTTTTGTATAAATTGGATTGAAAGAAATTGGTGAGATGTGCCGCGGCAGGACCCGCTGCCCAGCGGGTGCGAGCCCTCGCAACGCGACGTGCGCGAGGACGCAGACCGCGGGCGGGTGCTCGGTACGAGCTGGTAGACGAATGTTCGTAATCTCTTAGTGTAATTTAACGACGTAAGCGGATTTTAAATGGCCCTATAATGAATTGTACACATTTATAAATTTTTGGCTCAGTTGTAAGAGTTGTAAATATTATTCTGCGTAAAAATATACTCTTATGTAAAGAAATACTGGTATTTTATTTACCAACTCCTTCATTTTTAAAAACTTTAATTTAGGAAAATAGGTCAGTAAATATACAGCTAATGGTAAGTGATCATCACCGTCCATAGACATAGGCCCTCTACAAAATACCAACTACTACACGAGTGATGGAGACGTATGCCGTCGTGTCTTGCGCCCAAAGTATAGCTGTCTCACTTACAGTGCAATCCGAAACTCAGTGATACATTGACTTATTTCGTTTGTAGTATTGTCCTTCAGTGGACGTTTTTGATAAAATAAACGCATGCTTTCTCTTGTCGCTTGATGTCTATCATGTGATTGCATTGCGCAATTAGCGCTGGCACGGCTCATAGCTGACCCCGCGGTTATGTGGCGGGAAGGATAAACAAGGCTTAATGATGACGTTTTCTGCCAAATCAATAACTATACGAATAAAACTGAAGCGTCTTGGTTTCAAAATAACTGCCTCTTAATGTTATTAGCTATTTGCGAGTTACCAAAACCATAATCATTTTTTTTTTTATCTGACTGTCTGTTTGTCCGGGGCAATCTTCAAAACGCCTAAAAATAAAAAAGCTAATTATTAATTATAAGGAGATATTTTATATAATTGCCTGAACGCCCGTTCGCCTTCCTTTTAAGAAAAGGAAATTTATTCAATGTAATGCGCCTGCACAAAATACCGGAGCAAACTTGAAGAAGATAATGTTTATCTTAAAGAACTGTATACTGATACAGATTATTACCGTTCAAAGTATATATAAATATATATATTTTTATTTATAAACACCTAGACACCCAATTATCAAATATTATCTTAAGTTACTTACATATTGTTTTTTTTTATTTATTAATGATTATATATGATAATTTATAGAATAGGGGGACGAGTATATTATGGGCCACCTGATGGTAAGCGGTCACCAACCACACCACCAATAGGCATTGGCATTGTAAGAAATATTAACTTTCGCTTACATCCCCAATGCGCCACCAACCTTGGGAGCTAAGATGTTATGTCACTTGTGCCTGTAATTACACTGGCTCACTCACCCTTCAAACCGGAACACAAGTGGTAAGTAACAATATACTAAATATTATCTTAATTTTAAGTATGTTGTTAGTTGTCTATATTGCAATAATTCTAAAGCAATAACTATTATTTCTGATTTATTAATGAAATACATAAAATTAGCAATGAAAGTCAATAAAATTGTCTAATTAATCATCATTGAAATATGACTTATTCGGTTTTTCCTTTCGCACATAAACGGAGTATTCATTTATTGGTAGGTAATTAATCATATAATATTTTACATTAAACTTATATGTGGGTAAATAATATAGATGCCTACTGCGGTACTGCGCCGCAGCCACGGCGCGTCGTCACAGAACTCTCCACCTCTTGTTTGGTGATATACTCGTACGAGGAAAACGCGGTCCACGGTAATAAAGGAAGTAAGACTTCGCAGTTCGCAGTACCTATTGATAAGGACGACACAACTCTCATTTGGTATTCCTATTGTGTCTGCATCTTAGGAGCAAAAGCAATGCGAGACATTTTTATTTTACGATATATAAGGAAATCGATATATTAACCAAAACATATTATTGTAAAGCTCTAGGTTATCAAATATCTTACTCTACAAGGCCAATATTTGCAGGTAGAGTTATGTTTTGATGTAGATATATATGTTTATAATGAAGGTTAATATAATAAGTTCTATTGCATAGTAATGAATCCTTCGCTTTAAAATAACGCATTGTCAGTTTCTCTCGATGCGATGCAACAGAGACTATGAATGTCGTATCCTTTGTGGTTTGATACAATTACAATGACAAAGACAAGAATAAAAACGTAATACAATCAATCGTTGGTTATTTACATCATTAAGCGCAGTATTTATTGCTGTTATTTACAAAATGTTCATTAGGAAATAGCATTATGTGGTGTGTTTTGTGAATTATACATTTAGGTTAAATACTTTATTAAATACATACAACATCAGTAAATACTAAGTAAAAAATGCATAATATATAACCAAAATATTTCTTTAATTTTGAATATCGCAGTATCCACGCGTGTCGCACCTCGCGAGCACCTGAGTGAGCGGGGTTTTCCAAAAGGACGCGACGCGTTTTCCTCAAACATTTTTATTTGATAAGTTTAGTACGCATTTGATACATTTGAGTAAAACAACATTTCCTTATTTTTATAAGTTTTGACTTCTTTAATAAATTGTACTCTTACTACTTTTATTTATGTGAATATCTAATTGAGATATATCCATGGTGCGACAATGGTACAATTCTTCGATAAGTTGTGATACATGATAAAAAAAACGTTAAGTAACGCTTAAAATAAATATGTTCTTTACTATGGTAGGGACTAGAGATTTATTGATTCGTAGGTACATATATTATACTGCCTCTCCTGTAGATATATTGTAGATCTACAAATCACAGGCATATAAAGTGGTTTGAACATTTCAAACTAATATTTAAGTAGATAGGCAATTTTTTTATATATATATAGGAGTAAAATATAGTACATAGTTATTTGATGTCTGATGTTATTATACTCCGTACGAAGTTGTAGCGAAATGTTTTTCGTTAAAATATGTTTTTATATTTGTGTGCGGTTTGCAAGTATGTACTGAGGTATGTATTTTACCTTTCTTATCAATAACTTGCTTAACCTTTCATGCAATATCGCTGACATTTCCAAGAATGGGTTTGTTTTTAAAATGTATTCAAATCAAATTTTCTTGTCATGTTGTTTCGTTATGATTTTTTAGACAATCATTAACTTAATTAATTTGATTGAACAAATTATCTTAGGGGATAATGAATAACTTTCGTACTAAGTACGTACTAACTAATTTTTTTTTAATGTTTTGACTTGATGATCATACCTAAACAATATTTTTAACAAAAAATATAAAACAATATATATACGAGTAGTATCAATGTCTACACAACCGTATTACATATTGTGTATAAGCGTGTCACTAACATAATTAGTTTAATAAAAACCTAAGACATAGAATACTCCCGCGGTTACACGGTTGTATATAAAGGGCTCTATTTAATTTTCCTGTCAGTAGATTTTCGTCCGCAAGATGAAGACGTTGTTTAATGTGTTGCTCCTTGCGATGCTCGCGTACTGCCATTCCCATCGGAACCGCGAACACGACCACAACCATGAGCACGACCACGGCTACGGCCATGGTCACCACCACGACCACGATCACGATCATGGACCCGACACAGGTCAGTTCTTATAAGTACAACAACTTTAACATCATTAATGAATGATTTATTATGATCATGATAGTTCATGGACAGAGAAGTTGATATGAAGAGCAAGAAGAGATAGCTTGACAGCGCTCGCAATTCTCTTGTTTTGTTTTTAATAAATGTGTTATACAATTGTCGTACCGTAGATAAGTTTTCATCGCTTTTTTTAAACATTTTTAAAATCGACAACTTAGTTGTGCACAGCCTCTTGTTAAATTCAAAACCCTATTTTTTACAAAAATAGCTAGCTATTATAGACATTTAAATCTATGCGCTTAGGAAACAGTCACTGTTGTAATATGGATAGGTTACCAGTTACCTCACTGGTGGTAGAGCTTTGTGCAAGCTCGTCTGGGTAGGTACCACCAATTCATCAGATATTCTACCGCAAAACAGCAGTACTTGGTATGGTTGTGTTCAGGTTTAAAGCGTGAGTGAGCCAGTGTAATTACAGGCACAAGGGAAATAACATCTTAGTTCCCAAGGTTGGTGGCGCATTGGCGATGTGGGCGATGGTTAAAATTTCTTACAATGCCCATAGGCGTTGGTGACCACTTACCATCAGGTGGCCCTTATGCTCGTCCGCCTTCCTATACAATAAAAATAATACTATATCTACTGTCTGCCTGCTGGCCACGACAGAAAACAAAACGGTTGTTGCCGGTCAGACGGGTTCAAGGACGACAGCAAAGTCAAGGTCTTATCGCTCGCAGTAAAGATGTACTAAGACGCCGGAGTTTAATTAGTAAATATGCAAGACGATAAACGTGCCTTTGTAGGAACGAGCATACAAAAAGGCAATATTGTATAAATGACCTACATTAGTACACTCTTTATATTATCACCGGTACCGAAAGTGTTTTACAACTCAAAATTCAGTTGCGAAATTTGTCCAAAAACGGCAACCTTACGAATATTCAATTTTAATAGTCTTCTAAAACAGATATATAATAATTGAGAGGAGCACGCTGTAGAAGAGGTTAACAGTGATCTGACTCGCCCACGGATATCTATGTACTCGACGCGAGCTGAAACACGAGCCGTGTGGTTTTAAGACGGCTTTAAGAAACAATACTTATTCACGGTCAAGTACATTATTATTATTAAACAACTTTATTACACACACAAGGAAAAAAGAAAATACAAACGCAAGTAAAAAAAAAAGAAAAACAAAAGTTCAAGAGAAGCCATGCTATATAAATAAAATTGCGGACCTCAACATGATGCGTGCAAAAGCGGTCTTTTCACTCAAGTAGTGATCTCTTCCAGACAACCCTATATTAAGATATTTGCACGACCTGACGGGCCAGCGCATTGTACATACATATACATATATATAAATGTAAACAATACATACACAAAGATACATATATACAGTTATATACATATCGAAGTGTATTGAAGTATATATAGAAATAATTGTAATATTTCTTTAATGTTTGATAAGTTTGCCTTGATACTGGTATTTAAGTTTTGCGTGTTAGTTTACAAGGGATAATTAAAAAAAATTTAGAAACAACATTTAAAGTTTATTATTCCACATTTCTTTTCTTACTAAATAAATATTTTTTAAAACATCAATACTTTTTTAAACGTTATATATAATTTATTTTAATAATAAATTTATTTAATATTATTTGACTGCCTCGTTGGTCTAGTGGTTTGCTGTAAGGCCGCAGATCCGGAGGTCCTGGGTTCGATTCCCAGGTCGGGCCAAAAAAAATTATTGGATTTTTCTGTCAGAAAATTCTCAGTAGCAGCCTGGAGTCTGGAAGTTGGAAGTGTGTACACTCCGGTGCCTCGGATAGCACGTAAAGCCGTTGGTCCTGCGCTTGAACTCTTTCCGGTCGCGTCGGATTGCCATCCCATCGGATTACGAGTTAGGGAATAGAGAGTGCACCTGTGTTTTCGCACACACTTCTACACTATAATATCTTCTGCGTAGTTGGCTAATCTCTCTTGAGATTGGCCGCCGTGGCCGAAATCGGTCTAGAGGATTATATATATATATATATATATATATATATATATATTTGTTTGTTCATTTACCCATAAACTTCGAAACTGCTGAATCGATGTTAATAATAATAATTTGACCATTTGTAAGCTACCTACTTTATGTAGAGGCAATATAGACTAAGTTTTATTTTATTTTATTTGTATCTTACATTTTAATATTATTTAATATTATAAGGTGCAAGTAATAATCGAGGAATGCTTTACTTCTTATAGAAATTACTAAACATGCTAGAATAAAAATTCTTGTATTTTTCCTTCGCCCTTTTAAATAAATTACTTTTGTTTGAAGTGCCTCCCATCACAAAAACCGCGTGGGCCGAGTTCCGCGGTGGATACAATGTGACGCGTCTCGGACGACGTTTCGAGACGTACCGCGGGATACGCTACGCCGAACCGCCGGTCGGGGAGCTGAGGTTCCAGGTGAGGTATACTAGTTTATGATAAGTAACAAATGCAAGCTAAGATGTTGCAATATACACAATTTATTTTCTTACTGTGCCGCAATAGTGCAGTGGTTAGAACAAGTAAATCTTCCGAGAAAATTCCGGGTCTGGACCAGCATCATTAAATCTTTATCGGCTTATAATTAATTATAATTTTAATTCATCTCGTACTTGGCGCTATGGTCTGATGAATATCTGCCACATGTGTATCCACCAAACGCTTTACAGCAGCAGGTGATATAAGCCCCAAGACTTCTTCTTAAAGTGAGAGGACACCTTAACCAACAGGCGGACAATTTTGACAATATTGCGAGTCCTTTACGTTCCTTTAGTTGGAATGATTTTGATTTCATCACTTAGGAGTCTAATGTTCTACACGAAGAAATAGTAACCCATTCACAGCCTCTAACGGACAACGCCTGTAAGCTATACCTGCAAGTACGTTGACAGTATACTAAGGTGAATCGACTATTAGACAATATCACAAAGTTTCAATCAACATAATAAAACTTCCCTCCAGCCACCGAAACTGATATTGGAGTACAAGAAACCGGTGGACGCGAGTGAAGACGGTCCCGCGTGTCCGCAGCCCGCGCCGCCAGGCTACTACGTGGACGAAGACTGCCTGACCGTTAACGTCTACACCCCGCTTAAGAAGGATAGGTAAATACAATTTACTATATATTCGGATGGAAATTGATTCAATCAACAGCCAATCGTTGTCCACTGCTGAACGTAGGCCTCTCCCAAGGTGCGCCAAAGCTCCCTGTCCTCCGCCTTCCGCATCCAGTTGGTGCCCGCCACCTTCTTAAGGTCGTCGGTCCACCTGGCTGGAGGGCACCCCACGCTGCGCTTGCCGATTCGCGGTCTCCACTCTAGGACTCGTCTGCTCCAACGGCCATCGGTCCTACGACATACGTGACCAGCCCACTGGCACTTCAGCCTGCTAATTTTGCAAGCTATGTCGGTGACTCCGGTTCTTTTCCTTCTGATTCTCTCTATATAGATCTCATTTCTGATCTTATCCTTCAAAGATACTCCGAGCATAGCTCGCTCCATAGCACGCTGAGCGACTTTGAATTTGTGGACTAGTCCCGCAGTTAGTGTCCACGTTTCGGCACCGTATGTCATGGCAGGCAAGACGCATTGGTTGAAGACTTTCGTCTTCAAACATTGCGGTATAGACGATTTGAGGACTTGACGAAGGTTGCCAAATGCTGCCCATCCCAAGCGAATTCTTCGATCGGCTTCCTTCTCGAAGTTGTTCCTACCGACTTGTATTATCTGTCCTAGGTAGGTATATTCACTAACAACTTCGAGAGGTTTCCCCTCGACGGATATCGGTCCCGGCACGACATGCCTATTGAACATGACCTTGGTCTTGTCCAAGTTCATACCGAGACCGACACACCGGGAAGACTCGCCTAGGCTACGCAGCATTTCGGTGAGTTGTTCCAGCGACTCTGCTATGATGACGATATCGTCGGCAAATCGAAGGTGTGAGATGTACTCGCCGTTTACATTGACTCCATACTTAGTCCAATCCAGCGTTTTGAAAACGTCTTCCAACGCGTTGGTGAACAGTTTCGGGGATATTACATCCCCCTGTCTCACCCCTCTGCGCAGTTGGATCGCCTTCGTCTTACAGTCCTGGATGTGGACAGTCATTGTAGCGGCGTTGTACAGACATCTCAGTACCTCGATATATCTCCAATCGATATGACATCTCTGCAATGAGCCGAGCACTGCCCATCGAAAGATGGAGTCGAAGGCTTTCTCGTAGTCCACAAATGCCATACACAGCGGCTGATTGTACTCCTCGGTCTTCTGCACAATCTGCCGAACAGTATGGATGTGGTCCACGGTGCTGTAGCCTGATCGAAAGCCGGCTTGCTCTGGGGGCTGGAACTCGTCAAGTCGTCTGGCGAGACGGTTCGTGACGACTCTTGAGAACAGCTTATACACGTGACTCAGGAGGGAGATTGGTCTGTAATTTTCAAGAGGGTTTTATCACCTTTCTTGAAAAACAGTACCACCTCACTCCCGCTCCACGTTTCCGGGGTCTTACCATGTTGGATGACGGAATTAAAGAGGCTTGCTAGCTCTTTCAGGACCGGAGTCCCGCCTGCCTTAAGCAATTCTGTTTTGATTCCGTCATCTCCCGGAGCTTTGTTGTTTTTAAGCTGTTCTAGAGCCGCCCTAATCTCTCCTTGGTCAACGACCGGGAGCTCCTCGGAGTAATGGCGCATAAGAGGGGCGCGCTGGTCATCAATACTGATTCCCACGGGTTTATCCGATCTTGATAAGAACAACTGCCCATAAAACCTCTCTACTTCTCCGACAATCTCAGGCCTAGAGGTAACGACCCCACCATTTTCAGTTTTAAGTTTTGTCAGACGCGGCCTCCCAAACTTGCGAGCGAACACTTTCGATCCCCGATTTTGCTCAATCGCAGCCTTGATGGCACGGGTATTGGAGCGTCGGAGATCGCGTCGCGTCAGCGTTTTTATTATTCGATTTAAGGCCTTATCTGACAAAAACGATGGTAGTTTTCTCATCGTTTTCTCATGAGCTCGAGTGTCTCAGCAGAGAGTTTTGGTGCGTTGTCTCTTCTCTGTGGCGGAAAACACTTGCGGGATGTGTTTTGCAGTATTTTGACCAGCGTGTCGGTTTTCTCATCAATGCTGCTTATGGTTTCCAACGCGATGAATTGATTTTGAAGTTCCATTTGGAACTTTTCGGAGCCTTGAGCAGCTTGGAGCATGATAGGTCGGAGAGTAGACCTCATCATTCTCGATCTTTCGGCTTTTAAGTTGATATTTAGAGTGCCTCGAACCAAGCGGTGATCACTTCCGGTATTAAACCTGTTGATCACTGAAACATCTCTAAATATGTGCCTTTTATTCGAAATGATAAAGTCTATCTCGTTCCTTGTCACGTTATCGGGGCTTCGCCAGGTCCACCTCCTCTGAGGCTTCTTTTGAAAGAAGGAATTCATCAAAAAAAGCCCCTGCGCTTCGAGAAAGTTTACCAGCATTTGCCCCCTGTGATTTCTGCAGCCCAAGCCGTAAGGTCCGACTTTCAATTCACCGCTATCTTGTACTTCCACTTTAGCATTAAAGTCTCCCATAACAACATTGTAGTGGGCCTTCGAGGTGCCGTTGAGGGCCTTTGCGATGTCCTCGTACATCGCTTCAACCACATCATCAGAGTATGTCGAAGTTGGCGCATATACCTGTACGACCTTCAGGGAGTACCTGTCGGAAAGTTTTAGGACAAGGTATGCTACCCGGTTCGACACACTACTGATTTCCACAATGCTGCTAATGAGATCCTTTTTGACTAGAAAACCGACACCACCCTGGGAGAGGTTATCACCTTCGCGGAAGTAGAGTAAGTTACCGGACTCTAGAGTTATCGTGTCCTCCCCCTGTCTTCGGACTTCAGATAACCCCAGTATATGCCAGTTTATATGACTTAACTCTACTTCTAATTCGGCGAGGTGATGGTCCAGCCTCATTGAGCGTCTATTATACGTTGCCATGTGCAGTCGTTTTATACGGTAGCCTGCCGTGAACCGGTGATTCTTAGCACCCCCTGCCCTGCCGATACCGCGACCGCTACCTTGGTCGGGCCTAGCGGGCTTGCCGGTGACTGGGGGCCTTTTTTTGGGCGCATCTGCCATTAAGGGAGGGGTTTGCCCTTACTCGCCGCGCTGGGCAGGCGTGTTGGCGAGCGCAGTAGGGGGTAAGATGTTTATGGGAGGGGGGACGCTGCTGCCCATCCCCCCTTTTACCCGTCCCTCAGTCGCCTCTTACGACACCCACGGGATGAGATTGGGGGAGTACTATTCTAAGCCGGTACTCCACGGCTTGAAATTGATTAGGAACGTAATATTTTTTCAAGTTTGTCAAGTTCTCACGAGCACTTTTCATGCGTTATTTTACAAGTTTGTTTCAAATGAATCTATCGTGTGGTCAAAACATGGATTATACCGACAAGAGCTGACTCAGTTCCTAGTTATACTTATATTCACTATCCACAATTAATTTATTCATATGTTCACGCGCGTAGAATTGTCGTGCTAATTTTAAAATTAGCATTCATTTAATTTGATGTCGGTACTAGATTTTAGTGATAATACATAAATGCTACGGCCATATCAACCAGTCTAAAAAGTTGCCTTCAATATATTTTTCAGGAAGGAACCTCTGCCGGTGATATTTTTCATTCACGCGGGTGGATTTTACTCCATGTCTGGAAGAAGCGACTTGGCAGGGCCCCATTACCTTCTCGATAGAGATATAGTTCTTGTCACCATTAACTACAGACTTGGCTCGCTCGGTAAATAACTTCATAATACAATATAATACAGATATTTTTAGGTAAAATATACATTTTGCATTTATTTTATAAAATCAATATTATATGTATTAATTTAACTAAATAATAAATTTAAATACGCATAGCATAGCGAATACGTAAAATTGGATTCCTTTCAGGATTCCTAAGCACAGGCGATGATCTGGCTCCTGGTAACAATGGATACAAAGACCAGGTGGCAGCGCTGAAGTGGGTCCAACACAACATTGCAGCGTTCGGCGGAGACCCTGCAAGCGTCACCATAACTGGCTGCAGCGCTGGATCTTTCAGCGTCATGTTGCATATGATCTCCCCTATGTCTAAAGGTTCGGTTCTCGTCATAGCTCGCGCTAAAATGCCATTAAATACTAAGCACAATTACCTCTTAAAAACGAAAATAAATATTACAAGGGATTAAATAATGTATTATTTATGTATATTTATTGAATTATATGTATTTTTTCAGGTCTTTTCCATAAAGGAATTTCCATGAGCGGCTCTCCCATCAATATTCGACCCACTCCGGATAATATGTATTCTTTGGCTGAGAAACAAGCAGAGCTGTTTAACTGTCCCACTACCAACTCTAAAGCTATCATCGACTGTTTGAAGACAAAGTCGTGGAGGGATCTTGGAAACTCACTACTCGGCTTTTATGTGAATATCTTTAAATTTATTTAAACATCTTTTATTAAGAAACTAAACAACTAACAAAGATATAGTGTTATCTGGTATTTTGAAAGAACTGTACCACGAAAATTATAGAGCTATGCGACTACCAGCTGCAAATCCCAATAAGCGTGAGACTCATAAATTCTAATTTAAACAGGAATTTGGCTTCGATCCAGTGGGCATATGGATGCCAGTCGTGGAGAAGGATTTTGGACAGGAGAGGTTCTTACCCATCGATCCAGTTAAAGCTATCAAAGAAGGAAAAATGCACGCTGTGCCTTACATTGTCAGCCAGACTCGGGATGAGTTCTTCTGGATGGCTTACAGTTAGTTTTTGATTAACACATTTATTTTTGGAAATAGACATCACAAATAGTTTTGAATCATCGAGCATAACCACCGTTTCAGATTGCAACGGTGAATTTTACCGAGGTGAACCGGCAATTAACTCCCTAGTTAGTCTTTTATCTTCTTTATCTCTATATTGTATTAGAGGAAGAGCTATCTTCCTAGAACGAGACAGTGCTTCGTACTTATGTATTGTATGTAGTAATTAATTAATCTATTAACAGCGGTGCTCCGAAACCAAACTCTATTGGACAGAATGAACTCCGAGTGGGAGTCCATAGCGCCCGTGTCCTTTATGTTGCCACGTGACACCGACACGCCGAGCGCGACGCACGTGCTGCGGACCGCCTACTTGCACGACAAGCCGCTGCGGAACGACGAGGAGAGCGCTAAGAACCTGGGACTACTGTATCAGGACTCCATCGAGAGTTTTCCTGTTCACAGGTACATATTTATAAAATTTGCAGTTCTTTAGAAAGTACACAACATTGTATTCGTTTTGTCTGTCAGTTTAAAAAAATAGCAGACATTTTTGTCGTCAATCAACCTCAAAAAACTCATATATTTGTGTGTAAGTGTGTGATATGGTGTATAACAAACAGCATGTTTGTGAACTATTAGCGATGTCAGTTGTTCAGGTTTGTGCGTGTCGTATAATTAACTTTTAAAAACATACACAGATTGGTGAACTTAATGTGCCGGCACTCGCCACACCCCGTGTGGTACTACGAGTTTGCATACATCGGGAACCACAGCCACTACGAGGACCCTGTCACGAAGAAACCGACAGGTAGTTACAATCGTTTTAAACGAAAACAAAGTGAAAGTTGAATAAAGTCGTTTTCATTTTTTTTTATCTATACATATAATAAATCTGTAACTGATCGCGGTCTGTACATGAAAGATATATGAGGGGCCTTTATCAACGCAATACAACACAAAACAATTATTGTTAGAAATTTTGTCTGTTTGTCTGTGCGTTTGTGCACACTAATCTTAGAAACGGCTAAACGGATTTGAGTTTTTTTTTTTTTTTTATATCGCCGGGAGGGCAAATGACTCTACTCCACCTGATGGTAAGTGGTAGTAGAGTCCAAACGCGACGACGGCCAGTACAGACGGGAAAAACGTTCTGCACTAGCCGCCTTCGCCTTGCCGGCCCGCAAGATGCCTCTTCACGCCTCGTTTGAAGGAACCCGGGTTGTAAGAGGAGGGGAATACGTGAGCTGGTAAGGAATTCCATTTTTTGGAAGTGCGACAAAGAAAGGAGTTGCCAAATTTCTTTGTTCGCGATGGAATTGATGTCACAGTTAGGCGGTGACATCGAGAACCAGCTCGCGTGGACTTAAGAAGGAAGGGGGAAGCAGGAATTAGAGAGAATAATTCCTCAGAGCACTCGCCGTGATACAGTGGGGTTTTCACTAATGTGTTATGGCTAATTTCACTTAAAATTTAGTTTTATTTCAATCGGTTCATAAATAATAAAATTATGTCACTTTAAAGAATCACGTCGAATATTTAATCGATAAAATTGCTATAAAATAACTATTCAGTTGAATTGGCTGAAACTTTAGCTACATATAAATGATAATCTGCAAAATTATGTTAAGTTGAACTCAAATTTATATGATCAATCATATTAAATAGGGTTCAGCTTATTTTGGTATTGTCGGTTAAGTCGTCCATGCGTGGATATATGTCCATCTTTTAAGGTTGACTATAACCTTTTATAATAAATTATAATCAAATTTGTTCTAAGATAATACATTATTTGCAAAGTCGTTTTTATAAAATATTAATTCTTATGAAAGATATCGAGATAAGACCGAAAATAGACATACACAGTTTTTAGTACTTTTAATGGTTTTAACACATAATATTACAACGGGTAGTTGAGTTGGTTGTTTGAAAATACTCATACATGCATACGTATATATTTTTGGTTTGTAAATAAATTTGTAAGTTAAAATTTCTAGGTTAGGTATTTCGTTTATTTGTCGCATATACATTTTTTATCATGGTTTTGTCAAATTTATACTTAGTTGGTTAGTTTGACAACTAAAGTAAACCCAAAAAAATAAATATAACTAAAATGGTGACAAGAATGTTAGCAGCAATTCCCCTTTGAATCGCATTTCCGATTCTCTGTGCGAAAAATGATTTTTTTTTATAGAATAGGAAGGCGGACGAGCATATGGGCCACCTGATGGTAAGTGGTCACTAACGTCCATAGACATTGGCATTCTAAGAAATGTTAACCATCGCTTATATCACCAATGCGCCACCAACCTTGGGAACTAAGATGTTATGTCCCTTGTGCCTGTAATTACACTGGCTCACTCACCCTTCAAACCGGAACACAACAATACCAAGTACTGCTGTTTTGCGGTAGAATATCTGATGAGTAGGTGGTACCTACCCAGACGAGCTTGCACAAAGCTCTACCACCAGTAAAGTCAATTCAAGTATGTTGGAATAGATTTAAGGGAATGTTTTTCTCATGTATGATTCCAATAGTATGATGCCATATGTAGATCCGAATAAATACTAATATACAACGACAATAAAAATGTTGTATTATAGTCTGCTCCTAGTGATTTTCGTAAGTTTTACGCGGGTGAAATCGCGGCCATGGCTAGTATAAAATATGTAGGGGAATTTATAAATGAGCGACCTGATGGTAAGTGGTACCCACCATTCGTAACATTGGCACTGTTACCCCGTAACATCTTTTTCACCAATTTTCGTAATAAGATGTTGTGTTCCTTGTAACTGTAGTTACGCTAGCTCATTCAACCTTAAAACCGGGACACAAAAATACGAAGTATTACTGTTGCAGCAGAAGATGTGATGAGTTAGTGGTACCTATCCAGACGAACTTGCATAAAGCTCCACCACCAAGTAAAAATGAAACTTAAGAAACATTTTAACTGGTACCAAGCAGCAGTGTCTAATATGAATACATATCCAGGCGCGGCGCACCACGATGACCTCATCTACCTGTTCACGCTGAGCTACCGCTTTCCCGCCGTGGGCGCGGAAGGCGATGACGCGCGCACCGTCGACCGGATGACCGCGCTATGGCACAACTTCGCTCAGCACGGGTGAGATACGAGTATTAAGAGAGCGTTCGTGCGCCTACGGATTTAATTTAATTTGCTTGTGTTTTATTCAGTTAATTGAAAAGGTTGCTCCCATACAGCAGTTATATAACGTTACAAAACATTGCGTAACACGATAACATTTTATAAAAGTGTGTAACATTTTGCTACAACATGTTGAGAATGTTAAATGTTTAAATGGGAGCGTTCACTGGTTCAACTCTGGTCTGTTTATATACATACTTATATGTATATACGACAAAAGTTATAATTTGTTGTATCATGTTGTAATTTTACAACATTTTGTTACATAAAGTTATATAACATCACTAACAATTTATAACTTTTGTTAAAATGTGTTAAAAAAAGTTATAACACAAATGTTATGCAACATTCTCTAACGTTATGTAGCAACTGTGTGTGTGGAAGCACCTTAACGGAAGAATTTTCTTGTAAATTTATGCAGATACATTAATAATATGTAACGTTATGAGAATATGAAACACAAAAGTAATTCTGTCCTAAAGATATGATATTTAATTATTGTTACAAAAATTTCAGCGACCCGAACTATGGGGACCTACCGGAACTAGAGGGAACAGAGTGGCCGCGCGTCCTTCCCGATGACCGCAACTATTTGCGCATCGCCAGAGATCTCAGTGTGCACAAAAACTTAAAGGAGGACCGGATTAAGATCTGGGAGGAACTTTATCCTCTAACTTATTAACAAGTGATTCGCATATTTTGTTATTCATTTTTTTATAGAATAGGAAGGCGGACGAGCATAAGGGCCACCTGATGGTAAGTGGTCACCAACGCCCTTATACATTGGCATTGTAAGAAATGTTAACCATCGCTTACATAGCCAATGCGCCACCAACCTTGGGAACTAAGATTTTATGTCCCTTGTGCCTGTAATTAAACTGGCTCACTCACCCTTCAAACTGGAACACAACAACACCAAGTACTGCTGTTTTGCGGTAGAATATCTGATGAGTTCGTAGTACCTACCCAGACGAGCTTGCACAAAGCCCTACCACCAGTAAATTGTATTATATGATTACGTTCTTCAGTGCTTCTAGTAGCTTACACACTGCTGATTGCAGATTTTTGACAGTCAAATGCGTGATAGTTATCGTCCATATAATGTATGCGTTAAAGGTGTTATAAATAAATAAATATTTTAAATACCATCTATTGTTTCATTATAATCTAATGAATAATGTTTACGCCGAACTAATATCGGGGGATTAAACGGTAAATGAAACTAATGAAGAGATTTTCACTGTTCACACTATAATTTAGTTTACAGAAACAGCCTGTTAATGTCCCACTGCTGGTCTAAGGCCTCCTCTCCCTTTTGAGGAGAAGGTTTGGAGCTTATTCCACTACGCTGCTCCAATGCGGGTTGGTAGAATACACATGTGGCATCATTTTAATGAAATTAGACACATGCAGGTTTCCTCACGATGTTTTCCTTCACCCTCAAGCACGAGATGAATTATAAACACAAATTAAGCACATAAAAAGGACGGGTGCTTGTCCGGGTTTGAACCCACGATCATCGGTTAAGATTCACGCGTTCTAACCACTAGGCCATCTCGGCTTTTTTATTATAATATAATTTATATATACTATACAGTAGCGAATCTAGACAGCGCGATCCAGGAAAATGACATATTTTATTCCCGCCATCTATCGCTACCGAGTAGTAACACAGTATACAAATAAAGAAGAAATAGTGGTGGCTAGGTGGATGCTTCTTGCCTTTCACGCCGAAGGTTGTGTGTTCGATTCCCACCCAGGATAGATATGTGTGCATGAACATGTCTGTTTGTCCTGAGTCTGGGTGTAATTATTTATGTATGTATTTACAAAAGAAAATTAGTATATGTAGTATATCAGTTGTCTTGTTTCCATAATACAAACTCTGTACAAGCTTAATTTGGGATCACATGGCCGTGTGTGAAAAACGTCCCAGGATTTTATTATTATATATTTTATTTTAACTATAGATTGTATTTTATATGTAAGGAATATTAAATACTTTCAACAAATGATCGTTAATAGAATAAAATCTTCCGGTCTGTGCTCAACGATATGTTTGCGATATTGTATTGTTTGCTGACGATAGTTAATTCCTTATTGAAGTTGATTTGTATTTTGTATCTTACAAGCTAAATATAACGATAAAGTACTGCATTCTCACTGAGACACAATTTTATTGACTTAATGCAATATGTCAACGAGACTATTTTTTATAATAACGTAGCTACTAATCATTTTGATTTAAATAAGTACATCTGTCAAAGAATAACGCAGGTGTCCTAAGGCCTAAGGGAGTATGATACGCACGATAGACTTCACTTCTTTAATACACGAACGTTCCGCGTTTTATACGAAAACACTGAAATCGATAGAGTCCTTCGTGAGTCAATGTCGTGGTTAGTTCGTGTTATGTATCGTTCGCCGTACGTTTAAAAAATATACAATACACGAACGTTCCGCGAAAACTCTTACATCGATAGAGTCCCTCGAGAGTCTGTATAGGGTCACGTTCGTGGTTAGTTCGTGTCATGTACGATGTCACTGAAGTATGTTATCGTCGTAAAATGTAAACTTCGATTCCACAATACACGAACGTACCGCGTTAATTTTTTCACATTTGAAAGATATTATATTATCGTTCTGTTATAGTTCAAATGCAGTGATCGAATGAAATCACTCGGATATCGTTATCGTGTTCGATTCTAGTGTTATTTTAAAATATTTCAGATAAATAAAGTATGTTATCGTCGTAAAATGTAAACTTCGATTCCACAATACACGAACGTACCGCGTTAATTTTTTCACATTTCAAAGATATTTTAATATCGTTCTGTTATAGTTCAAATGCAATGATCGAATCTAGTGTTATTTTAAAATATTTCAGATAAATAAAGTATGTTATAGTCGTAAAATGTAAACTTCGATTCCACAATACACGAACGTACCGCGTTAATTTTTCGGGGGTGGGGGTGGGGGGTTAGGGGGTTGGGGGGGAGTTCTTTGTCTTATTCCTTGCGACGGGGAGGGGGTTGATATTATATATAAAACATTAAATATAAAAATATTCGAAAAAAATACATCCGCCGTTATGAAGCGCCGAATGTCATATTCATCGTCCGGCATATACATAGAGTACGTTCGGTTCGAACGTCGAACGATATATATGAAAATATTATTTCGTGAGACGCGTCGCAACCGTTGAAGACAAGACTCTATCGAAAAGTTGTTTTCTTCTAGTATTGTATTATATTATAATGTATTGCTGCCGCGGTCGTCGTCGTCGTCGTTGTCGTCGTCGTCGTAAGCTCGTCGCGGCGTTGTCGTTTTACAATAATAATATATACAAATAATGTGGAGAAATATACTTTTCGTTCTATAACTGTGCCGACCGACGGACGTACGTAAGTTGCTCTTTCTAAAGCGACTCCGGCGTCGTCATCGCTCCTCTCTCTACAAATTCATCGACATGATAACGTATGACGTTCTCGTGTAGATTTATTGTGGACCCCAATGTGTGGTGCGATGACGATGTCTTCGGAGATAAACGCCGCAGACGGAGTTTTTAAAAGATTCAGTACGTTCGTTTAATGCATATAGAAATGTATGCGAAACGGTCGTTCCTAAAACTCTTTATATTAACAAAAACTATCATGTACGAAAAATACATAACCCGAGTATCGGTACGAACACTCAAACACCGGGCGTCGATCCGAATGTTTCACGACACATATATCCGTTGAACAATAACATACGTGCACATCGTGTACGGAAGTGTTTCTAAAATGAACGATCTCGTTTCGAATATTCATATTCGTGACCGTCGAGTGTCATCTTAGAAGACGAATCGTCGTCGTCGTCGTGCTCTTCTCGGGCTACTTCGATGTCGTCGGTTATTTATCATTATTTATTATGATAATGAATGAAAAAAGTCAACCGTAAGAGTCTATCGCGTCTAACGCGATCGAATCGATACGGTACGACGAAGCTCGTTTCGAAGCGACGACGAACGAAGACCACGTCGTCGTCGTCGTCGTCGTCGTCGTTGCTGGAAACGAGAATCGAGTTAAATGAGAGAAACTTACGGCGAAGGTGTCGCGTTCGCGCAAGCACGCACAGACGTGTCGTCGTCGTCGTCGTCGAGAATAATCTATGTTAGCTCCCTGGTTGATCCTGCCAGTAGTTATATGCTTGTCTCAAAGATTAAGCCATGCATGTCTCAGTGCAAGCCGTATTAAGGCGATACCGCGAATGGCTCAATATATCAGTTTTGGTTCCTTAGATCTTACTCAGTTACTTGGATAACTGTGGTAATTCTAGAGCTAATACATGCAATCAGAACTCTGACCAGTGATGGGATGAGTGCTTTTATTAGATCAAAACCAATCGACGGAGGGCGTCTCGTCCGAAGTCGTTAATTTTGATGAATCTGGATAACTTTTGCCGATCGCATGGTCCAGTACCGGCGACGCATCTTTCAAATGTCTGCCTTATCAACTTTCGATGGTAGTTTCTGCGACTACCATGGTTGTCACGGGTAACGGGGAATCAGGGTTCGATTCCGGAGAGGGAGCCTGAGAAACGGCTACCACATCCAAGGAAGGCAGCAGGCGCGCAAATTACCCACTCCCGGCACGGGGAGGTAGTGACGAAAAATAACGATACGGGACTCTTTCGAGGCCTCGTAATCGGAATGAGTACACTTTAAATATTTTAACGAGGAACAATTGGAGGGCAAGTCTGTTGCCAGCAGCCGCGGTAATTCCAGCTCCAATAGCGTATACTAAAATTGTTGCGGTTAAAAAGCTCGTAGTTGCATTTGTGCGCCGCGCTGTCGGTGCACCGTATCCGCGGTGATACTGACACGTTTGCGGAGCATATCGTCGGTGAGCCGGCGGTAAAACGCCGGTTCAATATCAAAATCCTATCGCGGTGCTCTTCGGTGAGTGTCGAGGTGGGCCGACAATTTTACTTTGAACAAATTAGAGTGCTCAAAGCGGGCTCAAAATGCCGCTTGAATATTTCGTGCATGGAATAATAGAATATGATCTCGGTTCTATTTTGTTGGTTTTCAGAACTCCGAGGTAATGATTAATAGGGATAACTGGGGGCATTCGTATTGCGACGTACACACGAACCGTATATAAATACAAAAATTTTGTAATATACACGAACACGCATGGTTCATAAACATACATACACGTCGTATTGAAATATTTGAACGGACCGAGAGAGAGTCGGTTCGTATACGAATACGAATACGAATACGAACGAACTCTAAAACGGATACCGTCATGTGTTCGAGAATAACGTATAAAAGTTTAACATTACGAAAAACTATATACACATTAAACATTGAACAGTGTGGTATATATTTTTATACAGCCGGCCCTCAGACAGGAGTAGTCCTGGATGTTTCTCCACGGACCGCAATGTGCGTTCGAAATGTCGATGTTCAAATGTGTCCTGCAGTTCACACTATGACGCGCAGTTAACTGCGTTCTTCATCGACCCGCGAGCCAAGTGATCCACCGTCCAGGGTAATTGTTTATTTTCATGATGATTAGTTTCTACGATCACTGAAGCGATTCTATACACGCCCGTGATATTAGTTTGTTTAAATTTTTTTTTTCTTTTTTTATTTCTTTTCAGTATATAAATAAAAATTAAAAAAAAAAAATATATAAAAAAAAAATTAAAAAAAAATATACGTTATTTGAAGATGACGATGCGCTATCGAAAGACGACAACATCGTGCTTTCCTCGAGAAACCGACGTCGAAACATCAGAAGGGACGCGTTGAACGACCCCGTTTTTATTATATTCGGAGTCGTCGTCTCGCATCCGAACGACATACGAACGCCGAACCGCATTTTGTTTTATTTCATTTTACGAAAAAAACAAACGAAACTTTCAGCGGACGCTTCTCGTATCCCCGCCGACTGACCGATTGACTGACTGACTGACTGATCGTCGATCATCGTATCATCGTCTAGGAGAGCGTGTGAAACGCATCATCGCACGTATCGATCGAAAGCACGAGGCCTCTATGAAAATATGATATAACGCATAAAACGCGAAAACACATCGACGTCACCACGGATCGATATCATATTAAATCGAAAACGAATTCAAATCGACACTCACATAACGACCGATCGATGTAAACGATGACGAGACTCGTAATCGAACGGAGACGACGACGCGTAACGTAGACGTAGACGAAGAACGAAAGACGAAAACGAAAACGAAGAGCGACGAGAGTCTTGAACTCGAAACGTATACAGTGTCGTATATATATTATACATGTGACTCGCGGCGCGGATTCTTGCCGGTCTACGTACACAGGTATAACGAAGACGACTACGGTAACGACGAGTGAAGACTGCACGCGTGCAACTTCGATGTTCGTTAGCTAGCGTTCTCGCTAGTTACGTTCGCCGCGTACATACGTCCACATTCGAATTGAAAGTACACGATTACATACGTCTTACGACGATCGTTATATTCGTATCTCTTTTTTTTATAATACTACGTTTTAATATATATACGTATATCGATTCGATGACGACGCTTCAGCGATACGTATTTTATTTATATATTTTTTTTGCGAATATCGTTATTTTCATACGTGATGATACTAACGTCGAAGGCGATGACGACTCGTATATCAACGAACGCCTAGACGAAGACGACGTAGTCGTCGTCGTCGGAGAAACGATAATGCGATCCACCGATCGAATTCGCATTTTTTTTTTTCGTATTATGATTCTTTTTGGTTGTTGTTGTTGTTGTTGTTATTGTTATTGTTTTATTATATCGTCGTATATCGGCACTCTCATTGCTCTTTCGTGCTGCACTATTTATCTCGCTCGTATACAGAGAAGAGCTCGATCCGCACAGAGACGAAACAGAATTCGAGATAGATAAACGTACGTTAATGATCCTTCCGCAGGTTCCCCTAAGGAAACCTTGTTACGACTTTTACTTCCTCTAAATGATCAAGTTTGGTCAACTGGTGGGTTGGGTTGGGTTGGGTTTTTTTTTTGGGTTGGGTTGGGTTGGGTTGGGTTGGGTTTTGGGTTGGGTTGGGTTGGGTTGGGTTGGGTTTTTGGGTTGGGTTGGGTTTTTGGGTTGGGTTGGGTTGGGTTGGGTTGGGTTGGGTTGGGTTGGGTTGGGTTGGGTTGGGTTGGGTTGGGTTGGGTTGGGTTGGGTTGGGTTGGGTTGGGTTCACGCTGGGGTGCATGTCAGTCACCTCCACGTGGTGCACCCTGGGCAACGGGGTCGACCAGCAATCCGATGTTTTTCCGGAATGCTTGTCGATCGCGGCTGAGACTGACGCGGCGGAAGTGTCGCGGGCTGCTCCTGGGACTTCTCTGTTGCGCAGAGTGGACCAGCGAGCGGCTCCGTGGCAAATAGGAGGACTCCGGGGTCCTTTTGGGCCGCCGGAGAGAGAGAGAGGAGGAGTTGGTCTCCGGAGTCCTTTCGGGCTGCCGGAGACAGGAGTAGAGGAGTAGAGGAGGAGGGAGAGGCGGGTTCGTCCAGTTTCGGTGTCGATGCTGGGCGGACAGACTTCGGTCACCGCCTTCTCGAACTCGTTTCCCCATCCAGGCGCCAGCCTGTGGTGGGACCGAGGGCCTCGCCTTCACCGGCCGGGTCGAGAGGAGAAAACCTCAATAAAAAACAACAGGTGGGTCGCTCACCCAAAGCGACGGCCGCAGGTGGGGTCGCGGTGGTGTGCTAACGCGTTCCCGTAACCCCGCCACCATGCGGTGAGAAGGAAACGAGGAGGTTTTAGTGGGTAGGACGATGGCCTTCTGCCCCGTGAGTCCCACATACCCGTCCCGGTCGTGTCCGGGCGGCAGGCGTAAATGCCTTTCCTCCTCGAAAAAAAAAAAAAAAAAAAAAAAAGGGTTGGGTTCACGCTCTGAGCGCCCGTAACGTCGCCTCGCTGCGACGTCCGCAGCGAGCGATGGCGCTCAGAGCGGCTCGGGCGTACCGCACGGTGTCGTACACCGCGGCGTGCCTGCTCGCCGGAAGCCCGCCATGGGACCTCGAGGCCGAGGCTAACTCGAGGGTCTATTGGCGGATCAAGGCGGCAGTGAGACGGAGGAGAACCGGCCCCACCCACGTGAGGTTCGGACGTGGCGAGAGGAGGCCCGCGAGAGGGTATTCGCCGAGTGGTCGGAGAGACTGGGTGTCCCGGGTGCTAGCCGGGACCTCGTTGCGGCCATTCGGCCGGTGCTGAGGAAGTGGGTCGAGCGCAAGCACGGCCCACCCACGTATCACCTCACACAGCTTTTGACCGGCCACGGTTGTTTCGGCCGGTACATGTGTGAGGTGGTCGGTAGGGAGCCGACGGTGGAGTGCCACCATTGTGGCGGAGGAGCCGTGGATACGGCGGAACACACGCGCGTAGAGTGCCCGGCTTGGGCGGAGACTCGCGCGGTCCTATCCACGGCTGTAGGTGGGGACCTGTCGCTTCCGGCCGTCGTCGAGAAGATGGCCGGAAGCGAAGAGATCTGGGCGGCAGTGTCACGGTTCAGCGCATGTGTCATGTCGCAAAAGGAGGAGGCAGAGCGGGAGCGGGAGGACGACGTGGACTCGCTCCCGCAACGAAGAAGGAGACCTCTTCGACGGCGACGTGCCTTCGCAGGCCGGACGCTGCCGCAGAGTTAAGGTGTGGTTGGCGGCGGAGCCAGTCTGTTGATCCGCCGCGGGGCTTCAAGCCCTGACGCCCAGCCTCCAGTGGCGGACTCGGGGGAGTCCGTCACGTAACAGGACGGAGGCACAGAGAGGAGGGAGGCGCGCCCCAACATCCTGGCGCGCTCTCGAGATGGGTCGCCTTATGGCGACGACCGCTGGCGGGGTTGCGGTTGTAAGTCACAACGTTCCCGTGACCCCGCCACCTTGCGGAGAGGCGGAAATCCGGGGAGGTTTTAGTGGGTAGGTCGGTGGCCCTCTGCCCCGTGAGTCCCACATACCCGTCCCGGTCCCCCCGGACCGGGCGGCAGGCGTAAATGCCTTTCCTCCTCGAAAAAAAAAAAAAAAAAAAAAAAAGGGTTGGGTTGGGGTAAACATGGGGTGCATGTCAGTCACCTCCACGTGGTGCACCCTGGGCAACGGGGTCGACCAGCAATCCGATGTTTTTCCGGAATGCTTGTCGATCGCGGCTGAGACTGACGCGGCGGAAGTGTCGCGGGCCGCTCCTGGGACTTCTCTGTTGCGCAGAGTTGACCAGCGAGCGGCTCCGTGGCAAATAGGAGGACTCCGGAGTACTTTTGGGCCGCCGGAGAGAGAGAGGAGGAGTTGGTCTCCGGAGTCCTTTCGGGCTGCCGGAGACAGGAGTAGAGGAGTAGAGGAGGAGGGAGAGGCGGGTTCGTCCAGTTTCGGTGTCGATGCTGGGCGGACAGACTTCGGTCACCGCCTTCTCGAACTCGTTTCCCCATCCAGGCGCCAGCCTGTGGTGGGACCGAGGGCCTTGCCTTCACCGGCCGGGTCGAGAGGAGAAAACCTCAATAAAAAACAACAGGTGGGTCGCTCACCCAAAGCGACGGCCGCAGGTGGGGTCGCGGTGGTGTGCTAACGCGTTCCCGTAACCCCGCCACCATGCGGCGAGAAGGAAACGAGGAGGTTTTAGTGGGTAGGACGATGGCCTTCTGCCCCGTGAGTCCCACATACCCGTCCCGGTCGTGTCCGGGCGGCAGGCGTAAATGCCTTTCCTCCTCGAAAAAAAAAAAAAAAAAAAAAAAAAAAAAAAAAAAAAAAAAAAAAAAAAAAAAAAAAAAAAGGGTTGGGGTAAACATTTAAAAACAACGGACTCGGCGATCATATGGACAAAGATAACATGGCGGTGGAGGCGGGCGCCCCAATAGCGCGCGCCGAAACCAAAGACACTCTCGTGTCCAAAAAACTGGTGGTCCGACTGGAACGACTCTCAGAGTCCGACTCGTCGGCCACCAGCATGGTGATGGTCTCTTCGAGAGACCCCGCCTGTCGTCGGCGGAAGGGCGAGAAGCGGCCCCGTCCTGGGCCGGAGAGCTACTCCGGCTCCGAGAGCGACGCGGGTATGAGCGAAGGCGGCTTCTCGGGGTCAGGCATCAGCAAATGGCTGAAGCCCTCCCCCAAAAGGGGGCGTGGTCGACCGCCCACGACGGGCGAATACGTCGGCCTCGGGCGCTCCCGCGAGGAGCTAAAAGCCGCTAAGGCAAAGGAGCGGCGGTACGAGGCGGAGGACGCACTGGCCGCGTACAGTGCGGCAGCCAAAGTGGCCACTGAAGAAAGGGCGGCCCGAGCAGAGAAACGCCAACCCGGCGTGACCGTGGACGTGCCGCAGACGTCTGCCGCGCTGGACGCGGCGGTGAAGGAGGCGCTCGACGTCGTTCTGCAGGTTGCCGACAGGTCGGGCAACCTGAAGGGCACGTTCGTTCGGGCCCTGAAGTCCGCCGCCGTCACCATTAAAGGTGCGGTGGCGGATCTAAGGGCCCTCACTGTGACGGAGGAGGTGGCGCGGCTGGAGGCGGCTAACACGCGACTCTCCGGCCAACTGGCTGAGCTGCGCCGGGAAGTCGCCGAAATGCGCCAGCGGCCGGTGGCGGCGACGGAGGCGAACCTCCAAAACGTCATGGAGGAGGCGCTGCGCGCGAACCGCGAGCAGTTCAGCACGATGCTGAACGCTCGCCTCGAGGGCCTCGAGGGCCGCCTCCTTCCGGAGCCTCGGCTGCGGCCTCCACTCGCCGCTGACCGCCGTAGGGTAGCGCAGGCAGCGGCCGTAGCCGCGGCGGGAAAGGTGGCTCCAGCCGCCTCCCACGCAACTGAGGGCGTCGAGGCCAGCGCCGCCAAGCCTGCTGCTGTCAGGCCGAAGCGGCCTAAGAGAAGTATGGCTGCCCAAGAGGCGGCAGCCAGGAGGGTGGCTCCTCAGTCGTCAGCAGAACTGGCCGCCACTCCGGCCACGTGGAGCGCCGTGGTCGCTAGGAACAGGCCAAAGAAGGCAGAGAAGACGGGCGCCAAGCCAGCGGCGGCGAAGCCAACTTCTTCCGGGGCCACCAAGAAGGTCCCGGTTAGGAGGAAACTCCGCCCCCCTCGCACCGCAGCGATAACGCTGACGCTGAAGCCCGGTGCTGAGGAAAAGGGGTGGAGCTACGAGAAGGCTCTGGCCCTGGCCAAAAGCCGGATCAGCCTCCGGGAGGTCGGCTTGACGGCGGTACGGTTCCGGACCGCGGCGACGGGAGCGCGGATGCTCGAGGTGCCGCCGGGCACCAACGAGGCCGAGAAGGCGGCGGATGCCCTGGCGGAAAAGCTCCGCGAGGCCCTCAGCCCGGAGATCGTCCAGATCCATCGACCCACAAAGTGTGTCGAACTAAGGGTACTAGACCTGGACGACTCCGTGACGGTGGCGGAAGCCGTGGCGGCGGTCGCTGAACAAGGCGGCTGCCCTACCGGGGCCATTAAAGCGGGCATCATCGCTCGCGGCTCGAGCGGCTCGGGCTCTCTGTGGCTGAGCTGCCCCGTTTCGGCCGCGAAGAAGGTCGTGGAGGTAGGTCGCATAAGGGTCGGGTGGGTGTCGGCGCGAGTCATGCTGCTCGACCCCAGACCGCTGCACTGTTTCCGGTGCCTCGAGCGGGGGCACATGGGGGCAAAGTGTGACCGGGACGTCGACCGAAGCCGTCTGTGCTTCCGCTGCGGTCAGCCCGGTCACAAGGCTCGGGAGTGCTCCGCCGCCGTAGCCAGCTGCGTGGTCTGCACTGCGGCCGGTAAGCCAGCTGCCCATGCCGCCTGCAGCAAGTCGTGCCAGGGCGGAAAGGGCGCCGCGCAGAGGGAAAAGACAAGGAAGGTGGCGACGAAAGGCCCGGTAGCCGCGTCTCCACGCACAGAGGCGGAGCCGATGGAGACCACGCAGTGATGGCCCTGCGCTGCCTCCAGGCCAATATCAACCACTCTGCCAGGGCTCAGGACCTCCTAGTCCAAAGCATGGCAGAGTGGCAGATCAACGTGGCGGTGGTATCGGAGCCCTATTTCGTTTCCCTCGCGGGACGACTGGGTCTCCGACCACGAACGGGTCGTGGCCAACGTCGCCCCTGCGGTCGCTGGCGCTCCGGCCATCGAGGGTGTGGCCAGGGGCAGGGGGTGCGTGCTGGCCGTCGTCGGCCGGTGTGCGGTCGTCGCCGTCTACGCCTCGCCCAGTCGGAGTCTCGCCGAGTTTGAGCAGATTGCTGGCAGAGGTCGGGACTCTGATCGGGCAAGCGGCGCCCCGCACCCGGTGTTGGTCGCGGGGGACTTCAACGCCAAATCAACGGCTTGGGGTTCTCCTGTGGCCGATGCCCGGGGTGAGGTGCTCGAGGAGTGGGCGGTCTCGTTGGGGCTGGCGGTCCTCAACAGTGGGTCGGAGAAGCACGTGCGTGCGGCGGCAAGGGCGAATCGATCGTGGACATTACGTTCGCGTCCAACGCCCTGGCCCGCCGTGCTCAAAACTGGAGGGTCGAGACTGGCGTGGAGACACTGTCGGATCACCGATATATTCGGTTCGATGTCTCTGCGTCGGCTCGTTGGGATGTTCGGCCCACTGTTGTCGGAGGAACGGAAGGTCGTCCGCGTTGGTGCCTGGGCCGCCCTCGACGGACAGTTGGCGAAGGAGGCGGCCATCGTCGAAGCTTGGGGGGCCGGTTCCGACCGGTCCTCCGGATCGACCAGGAGGCCGACCGGATCGACGGCGCCCCTGTCCCGAGTGTGCGACGCGGCGATGCCGAGGGCTAAGCCGCACCCGCAACGTCGGCGGGTGTACTGGTGGCGTCCGGAGCTCCGTCGCTGCGCAAGGCGTGCGTGGCGGCACGGCGCCGTTACGTTCGGTGTAGGAGACGAAGGGGTCCGTGATGACGACGCGGAGGAGGTCTTCTACACCGGATATAGGACCGCCTGCCAGGCCCTACAGAAGGCCATAGCACAGGCCAAAGAGACGGCGTGGGAGGAATGGCTGAGATGCTCAACGGCGATCCGTGGGGGCGTCCGTATCGGGTCGTGAGACAAAGCTCCGACCCTGGGCTCCTCCGCTGACCAGCAGTCTCCAGCCGCAGCTCTTGGCGAGGGTTGTGGACACGCTCTCCCCGAGCGGGGAGAGTTCGTGCCACCGGCCATGGCGCCGCCCGCGAGCAGGCCCCAAGAGGAGGACGACGGGTCACCGGTGACTCCGATCACCGAGGCGGAACTGCAGGCGGCTGTCATCAGACTAGGGTCGAAAAAGACAGCCCCTGGGCCCGACGGAATCCCCGGTCGAGCCCTGAAGATCGCGTCGGAGGAACTCGGCGAGAGCATGCGGCGCCTCTTCACCGCATGCCTGTCTCAGGGTAGGTTCCCGCGACGGTGGAAAACGGGCACGCTCGTTCTGATCCGCAAGGACGGGCGTCCGTCCGATCAGCCGTCAGCCTACCGCCCGATCGTGTTGCTCGACGAGGTGAGCAAGCTCTTCGAGCGGGTGCTCGCTGCCCGTCTCGTCGGCAGTATGGAGCCGGGACTCGACGAGCGGCAATACGGGTTCCGTCCCGGCCGCTCGACGCTCGACGCGATCGCCAGGGTGAGGGGCCTGGCCGAGGAGGAGGTGTCTCGGGGCGGGGTTGTGTTGGCAGTGTCGCTGGATATTTCCAATGCCTTCAACACGCTGCCC